>NW_027100404.1:0-49692 GCF_031753505.1 Anomalospiza imberbis | reverse complement strand
AGTACGGACCACTATGGAACAGAACGTACCAGAACGGACCAGTACGGACTGGTAGGGACCAGTACGGACCGGTAGGGACCAGTACGGAACACTATGGACCAGTACGGACAAGAACGGACCAGTACGGACCACTATGGACCAGTACGGACCAGAACGGACCAGTACGGACCACTATGGAACAGTACGGACCAGAACGGACCAGTATGGACCAGTGCGGACCAGAACAGACCAGTACGGACCAGTATGGACCAGTGCGGACCAGAACAGACCAGTACGGACCAGTACGGACCAGTGCGGACCAGTATGGACCAGTGCGGACCAGTGCGGAACAGAACGGACCAGTATGGACCAGTATGGACCAGCACGGAACACTATGGACCAGTACGGACCAGAATGGACCAGTACGGACCACTATGGACCAGTACGGAGCAGAACGGACCAGTATGGACCAGTACGGACTACTAGTGACCAGTACGGACCACTAGGGGGCAGTACGGAGCACTATGGACCAGTATGGATGAGTGCGGACCAGTACGGAGCAGTATGGACAAGGGCAGACCAGGACGGATCAGTACGGACCAGTATGGACCGGTATGGACCGGTACGGACCAGTACGGACCACTACAGACCAGTATGGACCAGAACGGAACAGTACGGACCAGTATGGACCAGTGCGGACCAGAACAGACCAGTACGGACCAGTACGGACCAGTATGGACCAGTACGGACCAGTAGGGACCAGTACGGACCACTATGGACCAGTACGGACCAGTACAGACCACTACGGACCAGTATGGACCAGAACGGACCAGTACGGACCAGTATGGACCAGTACCGAACAATGTGGACCAGTACGGACCAGTATGGACCAGTATGGACCAGAACGGACCAGTACGGACCAGTATGGATCGGTACCGACCAATGTGGACCAGTACGGACCAGTATGGACCCAGTATGGACCAGTGCGGACCAGTACTGACCAGTACGGACCAGTATGGACCAGTATGGACCAGTGCGGACCAGTACGGACCAGTATGGACAAGGGCAGACCAGAACGGAGCAGTACGGACCAGTATGGACCGGTATGGACCAGTACGGACCAGTACGGCCCGGTAGGGACCAGTACGGAGCAGTATGGACCGGTACGGACCTGTGTGGACCAGTATGGACCAATATGGACCAGTATGGGCCAGTACGGACCAGTACGGACCAGTGCGGACCAGTATGGACCAGTGAGGACCAGAACGGACCAGTATGGACCAGAACGGACCAGTACGGACCACTACGGACCGGTACGGACCAGAAAGGACCAGAACGGACCAATAGGGACCACTATGGACCAGTACGGTCCAGTACGGACAAGTATGGACTAGTATGGACATGTACAGACCAGTATGGACCAGTACGGACCAGTACGGACCAGTGCGGACCAGAACAGACCAGTACGGACCAGAACGGACCAGTACGGACCAGTATGGACCAGTGCCGACCAGAACATACCAGTACCGACCAGTACGGACCAGTATGGACCAGTGCGGACCAGTATGGACCAGTGCGGACCAGTACGGACCAGTACGGACCAGTATGGACCAGTACGGACCAGTATGGACCAGTATGGACCAGTACGGACCAGAACGGACCAATAGGGAACACTACGGACCAGTACGGACCAGTGCGGACCAGAACAGACCAGTACGGACCAGAACGGACCAGTACGGACCAGTATGGACCAGTGCGGACCAGAACAGACCAGTACGGACCAGTACGGACCAGTATGGACCAGTGCGGACAGGTATGGACCAGTGCGGACCAGTGCGGACCAGTATGGACCAGAACGGACCAGTACGGACCAGTACGGAATACTAGGGACCAGTACGGACCACAAGGGGGCAGTACGGAGCAGTGTGGACCAGTACGGACCTGGATGGACCAGTATGGACCAGTGAGGACAAGTGCGGACCAGAACCGACCAGTACGGACTAGGACGGACCACTATGGAACAGAACGTACCAGAACGGACCAGTACGGACTGGTAGGGACCAGTACGGACCGGTAGGGAACACTACGGACCAGTACGGACCAGTATGGGCCAGAACGGACCAGTACGGACCACTATGGACCAGTGTGGAACAGAACGGACCAGTACGGACCACTATGGAACAGTACAGACCAGAACGGACCAGTACGGACTAGTACGGACCACTATGGAACAGAACGTACCAGTATGGACCAGTGCAGACCAGAACGGACCAGTATGGACCAGCACGGAACACGATGGACCAGTACGGACCAGAACGGACCAGTACGGAACATTATGGACCAGAACGGACCAGTACGGACCAGTATGGATCGGTACCGACCAATGTGGACCAGTACGGACCAGTATGGACCCAGTATGGACCAGTGCGGACCAGTACTGACCAGTACGGACCAGTATGGACCAGTATGGACCAGTGCGGACCAGTACGGACCAGTATGGACAAGGGCAGACCAGAACGGAGCAGTACGGACCAGTATGGACCGGTATGGACCAGTACGGACCAGTACGGACCGGTAGGGACCAGTACGGAGCAGTATGGACCGGTACGGACCTGTGTGGACCAGTATGGACCAATATGGACCAGTATGGGCCAGTACGGACCAGTACGGACCAGTGCGGACCAGTATGGACCAGTGCAGACCAGAACGGACCAGTATGGACCAGAACGGACCAGTACGGACCACTACGGACCGGTACGGACCAGAAAGGACCAGAACGGACCAATAGGGACCACTATGGACCAGTACGGTCCAGTACGGACAAGTATGGACTAGTATGGACATGTACAGACCAGTATGGACCAGTACGGACCAGTACGGACCAGTGCGGACCAGAACAGACCAGTACGGACCAGAACGGACCAGTACGGACCAGTATGGACCAGTGCCGACCAGAACATACCAGTACCGACCAGTACGGACCAGTATGGACCAGTGCGGACCAGTATGGACCAGTGCGGACCAGTACGGACCAGTACGGACCAGTATGGACCAGTACGGACCAGTATGGACCAGTATGGACCAGTACGGACCAGAACGGACCAATAGGGAACACTACGGACCAGTACGGACCAGTGCGGACCAGAACAGACCAGTACGGACCAGAACGGACCAGTACGGACCAGTATGGACCAGTGCGGACCAGAACAGACCAGTACGGACCAGTACGGACCAGTATGGACCAGTGCGGACAGGTATGGACCAGTGCGGACCAGTGCGGACCAGTATGGACCAGAACGGACCAGTACGGACCAGTACGGAATACTAGGGACCAGTACGGACCACAAGGGGGCAGTACGGAGCAGTGTGGACCAGTACGGACCTGGATGGACCAGTATGGACCAGTGAGGACCAGTGCGGACCAGAACCGACCAGTACGGACTAGACGGACCACTATGGAACAGAACGTACCAGAACGGACCAGTACGGACTGGTAGGGACCAGTACGGACCGGTAGGGAACACTACGGACCAGTACGGACCAGTATGGGCCAGAACGGACCAGTACGGACCACTATGGACCAGTGTGGAACAGAACGGACCAGTACGGACCACTATGGAACAGTACAGACCAGAACGGACCAGTACGGACTAGTACGGACCACTATGGAACAGAACGTACCAGTATGGACCAGTGCAGACCAGAACAGACCAGTATGGACCAGCACGGAACACGATGGACCAGTACGGACCAGAACGGACCAGTACGGAACATTATGGACCAGAACGGACCAGTACGGACAAGTATGGACCAGTACGGACCAGAACAGACCAGTACGGACCAGTACGGACCAGTATGGACCAGTGCGGACCAGTATGGACCAGTGCGGACCAGTACGGAACACTATGGACAAGTACGGACTAGTACGGACCACTATGGAACAGAACGTACCAGTATGCACCAGTGCGGACCAGAACAGACCAGTATGGACCAGTAAGGACCATCAATGAACACGATGGACCAGTACGGACCAGAACGGACCAGTACGGACCAGTATGGACCAGTGCGGGCCACAACGGACCTGTATGGACCAGTACGGACCAGGACGGACCAGTACGGACCAATATGGAACAGAACGTACCAGAACGGACCAGTATGGGCCAGTACGGACCAGTACGGACCAGTAGGGACCAGTACGGACCAGTACAGACCACTACGGACCAGTATGGACCAGAACGGACCAGTACGGACCAGTATGGACCAGTGAGGACCAGTGCGGACCAGAACCGACCAGTACGGACTAGGACGGACCACAATGGAACAGAACGTACCAGAACGGACCAGTACGGACTGGTAGGGACCAGTACGGACCGGTAGGGACCAGTACGGAACACTATGGACCAGTACGGACAAGAACGGACCAGTACAAACCACTATGGACCAGTACGGACCAGAACGGACCAGTACGGACCACTATGGAACAGTACGGACCAGAACGGACCAGTATGGACCAGTGCGGACCAGAACAGACCAGTACGGACCAGTACGGACCAGTGCGGACCAGTATGGACCAGTGCGGACCAGTGCGGAACAGAACGGACAAGTACGGACTAGTACGGACCACTATGGAACAGAACGTACCAGTATGGACCAGTGCGGACCAGAACGGACCAGTATGGACCAGTATGGACCAGCACGGAACACTATGGACCAGTACGGACCAGTACGGACCAGTACGGACCAGAACGGACCAATAGGGACCACTATGGACCAGTACGGACCAGTACGGACAAGTATGGACTAGCATGGACATGTACAGACCAGTATGGACCAGTACGGACCAGTATGGACCAGTGCGGACCAGAACGGACCAGTATGGACCAGTATGGACCAGTATGGATCAGTACGGACCAGTATGGACCAGTATGGACCAGTACGGACCAGAACGGACCAATAGGGAACACTACGGACCAGTACGGACCAGAACGGACCAGTACGGACCAGTACGGAATACTAGGGACCAGTACGGACCACAAGGGGGCAGTACGGAGCAGTATGGACCAGTACGGACCAGGACGGACCAGTATGGACCAGTGAGGACCAGTGCGGACGAGAACCGACCAGTACGGACTAGTACGGACCACTATGGAACAGAACGTACCAGAACGGACCAGTACGGACTGGTAGGGACCAGTACGGACCGGTAGGGACCAGTACGGAACACTATGGACCAGTACGGACAAGAACGGACCAGTACGGACCACTATGGACCAGTACGGACCAGAACGGACCAGTACGGACCACTATGGAACAGTACGGACCAGAACGGACCAGTATGGACCAGTGCGGACCAGAACAGACCAGTACGGACCAGTACGGACCAGTGCGGACCAGTATGGACCAGTGCGGACCAGTGCGGAACAGAACGGACAAGTATGGACCAGTACGGACCAGAACGGACCAATAGGGAACACTACGGACCAGTAACGGACCAGAACGGACCAGTACGGACCAGTACGGAATACTAGGGACCAGTACGGACCACAAGGGGGCAGTACGGAGCAGTATGGACCAGTACGGACCAGGACGGACCAGTATGGACCAGTGAGGACCAGTGCGGACGAGAACCGACCAGTACGGACTAGTACGGACCACTATGGAACAGAACGTACCAGTATGGACCCGTGCGGACCAGAACGGACCAGTATGGACCAGTATGGACCAGCACGGAACACTATGGACCAGTACGGACCAGAATGGACCAGTACGGACCACTATGGACAAGTACGGAGCAGAACGGACCAGTATGGACCAGTACGGACTACTAGTGACCAGTACGGACCACTAGGGGGCAGTACGGAACACTATGGACCAGTATGGATGAGTGCGGACCAGTACGGACCAGTATGGACAAGGGCAGACCTGTACGGACCAGTACGGACCAGTATGGACCAGTATGGACCAGTGCGGACCAGTACGGACCAGTATGGACAAGGGCAGACCAGAAGGGACCAGTACGGACCAGTATGGACCGGTATGGACCAGTACGGACCAGTACAGACCAGTACGGGCCAGTACGGACCAGTACGGACCATTGCGGACCAGTATGGACCAGTGCGGACCAGAACGGACCTGTATGGACCAGAACAGACATGGACGGACCAGTACGGACCAGTACGGACCAGAACGGACCAGTATGGACCAGTGCGGACCAGTATGGACCAGTGCGGACCAGAACGGACCAGTGCGGACCAGAACGGACCAGTATGGACCAGTGCGGACCAGTACGGACCAGTACGGACCAGTATGGACCAGTATGGACCAGTACTGACCAGTATGGACCAGTGCGGACCAGAACGGACCAGTGCGGACAAGAACGGACCAGTATGGACCAGTATGGACCAGTATGGATCAGTAGGGAACAATACGGACCAGGACGGACCAGTACGGACCAGTATGGACCAGTACGGACCACTATGGAACTGTACGGACCAGTATGGACCAGTACGGACCAGGACGGACCAGTATGGACCAGTGCGGACCAGAACGGACCAGTATGGACCAGTATGGATCGGTAGGGACCACTATGGACCAGGACGGACCAATACGGACCAGGACGGACCACTATGGACAAGTACGGAGCAGAACGGACCAGTATGGACCAGTACGGACAACTAGTGACCAGTACGGACCACTAGGGGGCAGTACGGAGCACTATGGACCAGTATGGATGAGTGCGGACCAGTACGGAGCAGTATGGACAAGGGCAGACCTGTACGGACCAGTACGGACCAGTATGGACCGGTATGGACCGGTACGGACCAGTACGGACCAGTATGGACCAGTATGGACCAGTGCGGACCAGTACGGACCAGTATGGACAAGGGCAGACCAGAAGGGACCAGTACGGACCAGTATGGACCGGTATGGACCAGTACGGACCAGTACGGACCAGTACGGGCCAGTACGGACCAGTACGGACCATTGCGGACCAGTATGGACCAGTGCGGACCAGAACGGACCTGTATGGACCAGAACAGACATGGACGGACCAGTACTGACCAGTACGGACCAGAACGGACCAGTGCGGACCAGTACTGACCAGTACGGATCAGTATGGACCAGTACGGACCAGTACGGACCAGTACGGACCAGTATGGACAAGGGCAGACCAGAACGGAGCAGTACGGACCAGTATTGACCGGTACGGACCAGTACGGACCAGTACGGACCGGTAGGGACCAGTACGGAGCAGTATGGACCGGTACGGACCTGTGTGGACCAGTATGGACCAATATGGACCAGTATGGGCCAGTACGGACCAGTACGGACCAGTGCGGACCAGTATGGACCAGTGAAGACCAGAACGGACCAGTATGGACCAGAACGGACCAGTACGGACCACTACGGACCGGTACGGACCAGTACGGACCAGAACGGACCAATAGGGACCACTATGGACCAGTACGGACCAGTACGGACAAGTATGGACTAGCATGGACATGTACAGACCAGTATGGACCAGTACGGACCAGTATGGACCAGTGCGGACCAGAACGGACCAGTATGGACCAGTATGGACCAGTATGGATCAGTACGGACCAGTATGGACCAGTATGGACCAGTACGGACCAGAACGGACCAATAGGGAACACTACGGACCAGTACGGACCAGAACGGACCAGTACGGACCAGTACGGAATACTAGGGACCAGTACGGACCACAAGGGGGCAGTACGGAGCAGTATGGACCAGTACGGACCAGGACGGACCAGTATGGACCAGTGAGGACCAGTGCGGACGAGAACCGACCAGTACGGACTAGTACGGACCACTATGGAACAGAACGTACCAGAACGGACCAGTACGGACTGGTAGGGACCAGTACGGACCGGTAGGGACCAGTACGGAACACTATGGACCAGTACGGACAAGAACGGACCAGTACGGACCACTATGGACCAGTACGGACCAGAACGGACCAGTACGGACCACTATGGAACAGTACGGACCAGAACGGACCAGTATGGACCAGTGCGGACCAGAACAGACCAGTACGGACCAGTACGGACCAGTGCGGACCAGTATGGACCAGTGCGGACCAGTGCGGAACAGAACGGACAAGTATGGACCAGTACGGACCAGAACGGACCAATAGGGAACACTACGGACCAGTACGGACCAGAACGGACCAGTACGGACCAGTACGGAATACTAGGGACCAGTACGGACCACAAGGGGGCAGTACGGAGCAGTATGGACCAGTACGGACCAGGACGGACCAGTATGGACCAGTGAGGACCAGTGCGGACGAGAACCGACCAGTACGGACTAGTACGGACCACTATGGAACAGAACGTACCAGTATGGACCCGTGCGGACCAGAACGGACCAGTATGGACCAGTATGGACCAGCACGGAACACTATGGACCAGTACGGACCAGAATGGACCAGTACGGACCACTATGGACAAGTACGGAGCAGAACGGACCAGTATGGACCAGTACGGACTACTAGTGACCAGTACGGACCACTAGGGGGCAGTACGGAACACTATGGACCAGTATGGATGAGTGCGGACCAGTACGGACCAGTATGGACAAGGGCAGACCTGTACGGACCAGTACGGACCAGTATGGACCAGTATGGACCAGTGCGGACCAGTACGGACCAGTATGGACAAGGGCAGACCAGAAGGGACCAGTACGGACCAGTATGGACCGGTATGGACCAGTACGGACCAGTACAGACCAGTACGGGCCAGTACGGACCAGTACGGACCATTGCGGACCAGTATGGACCAGTGCGGACCAGAACGGACCTGTATGGACCAGAACAGACATGGACGGACCAGTACGGACCAGTACGGACCAGAACGGACCAGTATGGACCAGTGCGGACCAGTATGGACCAGTGCGGACCAGAACGGACCAGTGCGGACCAGAACGGACCAGTATGGACCAGTGCGGACCAGTACGGACCAGTACGGACCAGTATGGACCAGTATGGACCAGTACTGACCAGTATGGACCAGTGCGGACCAGAACGGACCAGTGCGGACAAGAACGGACCAGTATGGACCAGTATGGACCAGTATGGATCAGTAGGGAACAATACGGACCAGGACGGACCAGTACGGACCAGTATGGACCAGTACGGACCACTATGGAACTGTACGGACCAGTATGGACCAGTACGGACCAGGACGGACCAGTATGGACCAGTGCGGACCAGAACGGACCAGTATGGACCAGTATGGATCGGTAGGGACCACTATGGACCAGGACGGACCAATACGGACCAGGACGGACCAGTACGGACCAGTGCGGACCAGTGCGGACCGGAACGGACCAGTACGGACTAGTACGGACCACTATGGAACAGAACGTACCAGTATGGACCAGTGCGGACCAGAACGGACCAGTATGGACCAGCACGGAACACGATGGACCAGTACGGACCAGAACGGACCAGTACGGAACATTATGGACCAGAACCGACCAGTACGGACAAGTATGGACCATTGCGGACCAGAACGGACCAGTACGGAGCAGTACGGACCAGTATGGACCAGTGCGGACCAGTATGGACCAGTGCGGACCAGTGCGGAACAGAACGGACAAGTACGGATTAGTACGGACCACTATGGAACAGAACGTACCAGTATGGACCAGTGCGGACCAGAACAGACCAGTATGGACCAGTAAGGACCATCAATGAACACGATGGACCAGTACGGACCAGAACGGACCAGTACGGACCAGTATGGACCAGTGCGGGCCAGAACGGACCTGTATGGACCAGTACGGACCAGTATGGGCCAGTACGGAACAGTATGGAACAGAACGTACCAGAACGGACCAGTATGGGCCAGTACGGACCAGTACGGACCAGTAGGGACCAGTACGGACCACTATGGACCAGTACAGACCAGTACAGACCACTACGGACCAGTAAGGACCAGAACGGACCAGTACGGACCAGTATGGACCAGTACCGACCAATGTGGACCAGTACGGACCAGTATGGACCATTGCGGACCAGAACGGAGCAGTACGGACCAGTATGGACCAGAACGGACCAGTATGGATTAGAGCGGACCAGTACGGACCAGTACGGACCAGTACGGATCAGTATGGACCAGTGCGGACCAGTACGGACCAGTATGGACCAGTGCGGACTGGAACGGACCATTGTGGACCAGTACGGACCAGTATGGACCAGTACGGACCAGTATGGACCAGAGCGGACCAGTACGGACCAGTAGGGACAGTACGGACCGCTATGGACCCGTACGGACCAGAACGAACCAGTACGGACCACTATGGACCAGTACGGAGCAGAACGGACCAGTACGGACCAGTACGGACTACTAGTGACCAGTATGGACCACTAGGGGGCAGTACGGAGCAGTATGGACCAGTATGGACCAGTGCGGACCAGTACGGACCAGTATGGACAAGGGCAGACCAGAACGGACCAGTACGGACCAGTATGGACCGGTATGGACCTGTACGGAGCAGTACGGACCAGTATGGACCAGTATGGACCAGTGCGGACCAGTACGGACCAGTATGGACAAGGGCAGACCAGAACGGAGCAGTACGGACCAGTATGGACCGGTATGGACCAGTACAGACCAGTACGGACCGGTAGGGACCAGTACGGAGCAGTATGGACCGGTACGGACCAGTGTGGACCAGTATGGACCAATATGGACCAGTATGGGCCAGTACGGACCAGTACGGACCAGTGCGGACCAATATGGACCAGTGCAGACCAGAACGGACCAGTATGGACCAGAACGGACCAGTACGGACCACTACGGACCGGTACGGACCAGTACGGACCAGAACGGACCAATAGGGACCACTATGGACCAGTACGGTCCAGTACGGACCAGTACGGACCAGAACGGACCAGTACAGACCAGTATGGACCAGTGCGGGCCACAACGGACCTGTATGGACCAGTACAGACCAGGACGGACCAGTACGGACCAATATGGAACAGAACGTACCAGAACGTACCAGTATGGGCCAGTACGGACCAGTACGGACCAGTAGGGACCAGTACGGACCACTATGGACCAGTACGGACCAGTACGGACCACTACGGACCAGTATGGACCAGAACGGACCAGTACGGACCAGTATGGACCAGTACCGACCAATGTGGACCAGTGCGGACCAGTATGGACCAGTGCGGACAAGAACGAACCAGTATGGACCAGTATGGACCAGTACGGACCAGTATGGATTAGAGCGGACCAGTACGGACCAGTACGGACCAGTACGGACCAGTATGGACCAGTGCGGACCAGTATGGACCAGTATGGACCAGAGCGGACCAGTACGGACCAGTAGGGACATTACGGACCGCTATGGACCCGTACGGACCAGAACTGACCAGTACGGACCACTATGGACCAGTACGGAGCAGAACGGACCAGTACGGACCAGTACGGACTACTAGTGACCAGTATGGACCACTAGGGGGCAGTACGGAGCAGTATGGACCAGTATGGACCAGTGCGGACCAGTACAGACCAGTATGGACAAGGGCAGACCAGAACGGACCAGTACGGACCAGTATGGACCGGTATGGAACTGTACGGACCAGTACGGACCAGTATGGACCAGTATGGACCAGTGCGGAACATAACGCACAAGCACGGACTAGTACAGACAACAATAGAACAGAACGTACCAGTATGGACCAGTGCGGACCAGTACGGACCAGTATGGACCAGTATGGACAAGTACGGACAGTATGGACCAGTATGGACCAGTACGGACCAGAACGGGCCAATAGGGAACACTACGGACCAGTACGGACCAGTGCGGACCAGAACAGACCAGTACGGACCAGAACGGACCAGTATGGACAAGGGCAGACCAGAACGGAGCAGTATGGACAAGGGCAGACCAGAACGGAGCAGTATGGACCAGTATGGACCGGTATGGACCAGTACGGACCAGTACGGACCGGTAGGGACCAGTACAGAGCAGTATGGACCGGTAGGGACCAGTGTGGACCAGTATGGACCAATATGGACCAGTATGGGCCAGTACGGACCAGTACGGACCAGTGCGGACCAGTATGGACCAGTACGGACCAGTACGGACCAGTATGGACCACTATGGAACAGAACGTACCAGAACGGACCAGTACGGACTGGTAGGGACCAGTGCGGACCGGTAGGGACCAGTACGGAACACTATGGACCAGTACGGACAAGAACGGACCAGTACGGACCACTATGGAACAGTACAGATCAGAACGGACCAGTACGGACCACTATGGAACAGTACGGACCAGAACGGACCAGTATGGACCAGTGCGGACCAGAACAGACCAGTACGGACCAGTACGGACCAGTATGGACCAGTGCGGACCAGTATGGACCAGTGCGGACCAGTGCGGAACAGAACGGACAAGTACGGACTAGTACGGACCACTATGGAACAGAACGTACCAGTATGGACCAGTGCGGACCAGAACAGACCAGTACGGACTACTAGTGACCAGTATGGACCACTAGGGGGCAGTACGGAGCAGTATGGACCAGTATGGACCAGTGCGGACCAGTACGGACCAGTATGGACAAGGGCAGACCAGAACGGACCAGTACGGACCAGTATGGACCGGTATGGACCTGTACGGAGCAGTACGGACCAGTATGGACCAGTATGGACCAGTGCGGACCAGTACGGACCAGTATGGACAAGGGCAGACCAGAACGGAGCAGTACGGACCAGTATGGACCGGTATGGACCAGTACAGACCAGTACGGACCGGTAGGGACCAGTACGGAGCAGTATGGACCGGTACGGACCAGTGTGGACCAGTATGGACCAATATGGACCAGTATGGGCCAGTACGGACCAGTACGGACCAGTGCGGACCAATATGGACCAGTGCAGACCAGAACGGACCAGTATGGACCAGAACGGACCAGTACGGACCACTACGGACCGGTACGGACCAGTACGGACCAGAACGGACCAATAGGGACCACTATGGACCAGTACGGTCCAGTACGGACCAGTACGGACCAGAACGGACCAGTACAGACCAGTATGGACCAGTGCGGGCCACAACGGACCTGTATGGACCAGTACAGACCAGGACGGACCAGTACGGACCAATATGGAACAGAACGTACCAGAACGTACCAGTATGGGCCAGTACGGACCAGTACGGACCAGTAGGGACCAGTACGGACCACTATGGACCAGTACGGACCAGTACGGACCACTACGGACCAGTATGGACCAGAACGGACCAGTACGGACCAGTATGGACCAGTACCGACCAATGTGGACCAGTGCGGACCAGTATGGACCAGTGCGGACAAGAACGAACCAGTATGGACCAGTATGGACCAGTACGGACCAGTATGGATTAGAGCGGACCAGTACGGACCAGTACGGACCAGTACGGACCAGTATGGACCAGTGCGGACCAGTATGGACCAGTATGGACCAGAGCGGACCAGTACGGACCAGTAGGGACATTACGGACCGCTATGGACCCGTACGGACCAGAACTGACCAGTACGGACCACTATGGACCAGTACGGAGCAGAACGGACCAGTACGGACCAGTACGGACTACTAGTGACCAGTATGGACCACTAGGGGGCAGTACGGAGCAGTATGGACCAGTATGGACCAGTGCGGACCAGTACAGACCAGTATGGACAAGGGCAGACCAGAACGGACCAGTACGGACCAGTATGGACCGGTATGGAACTGTACGGACCAGTACGGACCAGTATGGACCAGTATGGACCAGTGCGGAACATAACGCACAAGCACGGACTAGTACAGACAACAATAGAACAGAACGTACCAGTATGGACCAGTGCGGACCAGTACGGACCAGTATGGACCAGTATGGACAAGTACGGACAGTATGGACCAGTATGGACCAGTACGGACCAGAACGGGCCAATAGGGAACACTACGGACCAGTACGGACCAGTGCGGACCAGAACAGACCAGTACGGACCAGAACGGACCAGTATGGACAAGGGCAGACCAGAACGGAGCAGTATGGACAAGGGCAGACCAGAACGGAGCAGTATGGACCAGTATGGACCGGTATGGACCAGTACGGACCAGTACGGACCGGTAGGGACCAGTACAGAGCAGTATGGACCGGTAGGGACCAGTGTGGACCAGTATGGACCAATATGGACCAGTATGGGCCAGTACGGACCAGTACGGACCAGTGCGGACCAGTATGGACCAGTACGGACCAGTACGGACCAGTATGGACCACTATGGAACAGAACGTACCAGAACGGACCAGTACGGACTGGTAGGGACCAGTGCGGACCGGTAGGGACCAGTACGGAACACTATGGACCAGTACGGACAAGAACGGACCAGTACGGACCACTATGGAACAGTACAGATCAGAACGGACCAGTACGGACCACTATGGAACAGTACGGACCAGAACGGACCAGTATGGACCAGTGCGGACCAGAACAGACCAGTACGGACCAGTACGGACCAGTATGGACCAGTGCGGACCAGTATGGACCAGTGCGGACCAGTGCGGAACAGAACGGACAAGTACGGACTAGTACGGACCACTATGGAACAGAACGTACCAGTATGGACCAGTGCGGACCAGAACAGACCAGTACGGACCAGTACGGACCAGTACGGACCAGAACGGACCAGTACGGACCAGTATGGACCAGTGCGGGCCACAACGGACCTGTATGGACCAGTACAGACCAGGACGGACCAGTACGGACCAATATGGAACAGAACGTACCAGAACGTACCAGTATGGGCCAGTACGGACCAGTACGGACCAGTAGGGACCAGTACGGACCACTATGGACCAGTACGGACCAGTACGGACCACTACGGACCAGTATGGACCAGAACGGACCAGTACGGACCAGTATGGACCAGTACCGACCAATGTGGACCAGTGCGGACCAGTATGGACCAGTGCGGACAAGAACGAACCAGTATGGACCAGTATGGACCAGCACGGAACACTATGGACCAGTACGGACCAGAATGGACCAGTACGGACCACTATGGACCAGTACGGAGCAGAACGGACCAGTATGGACCAGTACGGACTACTAGTGACCAGTACGGACCACTAGGGGGCAGTACGGAGCACTATGGACCAGTATGGACGAGTGCGGACCAGTACGGACCAGTATGGACAAGGGCAGACCAGTACGGACCAGTACGGACCAGTATGGACCAGTACGGACCAGTATGGACCAGTATGGACCAGTACGGACCAGAACGGACCAATAGGGAACACTACGGACCAGAACGGACCAGTGCGGACCAGAACAGACCAGTACGGACCAGAACGGACCAGTACGGACCAGTATGGACCAGTGCGGACCAGAACAGACCAGTACGGACCAGTACGGACCAGTATGGACCAGTGCGGACAGGTATGTACCAGTGCGGACCAGTGCGGACCAGTGCGGACCAGAACAGACCAGTATGGACCAGCACGGAACACTATGGACCAGTACGGACCAGAATGGACCAGTACGGACCACTATGGACCAGTACGGAGCAGAACGGACCAGTATGGACCAGTACGGACTACTAGTGACCAGTACGGACCACTAGGGGGCAGTACGGAGCACTATGGACCAGTATGGACGAGTGCGGACCAGTACGGACCAGTATGGACAAGGGCAGACCAGTACGGACCAGTACGGACCAGTATGGACCGGTATGGACCAGTACGGAGCAGAACGGACCAGTATGGACCAGTATGGACCAGTGCGGACCAGTACGGACCAGTATGGACAAGGGCAGACCAGAACGGAGCAGTACGGACCAGTATGGACCGGTATGGACAAGTACGGACCAGTACGGACCGGTAGGGACCAGTACGGACCAGTACGGACCATTGTGGAGCAGTATGGACCAGTGCGGACCAGAACGGACCTGTATGGACCAGAACAGACCAGGACGGACCAGTACGGACCAGTACGGACCAGAACGGACCAATAGGGACCACTACGGACAAGTATGGACTAGTATGGACCAGTACGGACCGGTATGGACCAGTACGGACCAGTATGGACCAGTACGGACCAGTATGGACCAGTGCGGACCAGAACAGACCAGTATGGACCAGTATGGACCAGTATGGATCAGTAGGGACCAATACAGACCAGGACGGACCAGTACGGGCCAGTATGGACCAGTAAGGGCCACTATGGACCAGTACGGAGCAGAACGGACCAGTATGGACCAGTACGGACCAGTATGGACCAGTGCGGACCAGAACGGACCAGTATGGACCAGTATGGACCAGTATGGATCAGTAGGGACCAATACGGACCAGGACGGACCAGTGCGGACCAGGACGGACCACTACGGACCAGTGCGGACCAGTGCGGACCAGAACGGACCAGTACGGACTAGTACGGACCACTATGGAACAGAACGTACCAGTATGGACCAGTGCGGACCAGAACGGACCAGTATGGACCAGTATGGACCAGCACGGAACACGATGGACCAGTACGGACCAGAACGGACCAGTACGGAACAGTATGGACCAGAACGGACCAGTACGGACAAGTATGGACCAGTGCGGACCAGTACGGACAAGTATGGACCAGTGCGGACCAGAACAGACCAGTACGGACCAGTACGGACCGGAATGGACCAGTGCGGACCAGTATGGACCAGTGCGGACCAGTGCGGAACAGAACGGACAAGTACGGATTAGTACGGACCACTATGGAACAGAACGTACCAGTATGGACCAGTGCGGACCAGAACAGACCAGTACGGACCAGTATGGACCAGTATGGACCAGTGCGGACCAGTACGGACCAGTATCGACAAGGGCAGACCAGAACGGACCAGTACGGACCAGCACGGAACACTATGGACCAGTACGGACCAGAATAGACCAGTACGGACCAGTACGGAATACTAGGGACCAGTACGGACCACAAGGGGGCAGTACGGACCAGTATGGACAAGTACGGACCAGGACGGACCAGTATGGACCAGTGAGGACCAGTGCGGACCAGAACCGACCAGTACGGACTAGTACGGACCACTATGGAACAGAACGTACCAGAACGGACCAGTACTGACTGGTAGGGACCAGTACGGACCGGTAGGGACCAGTACGGAACACTATGGACCAGTACGGACCAGTATGGACCAGTACGGACCAGTATGGACCAGTACAGATCAGAAAAAACCAGTACGGACCACTATGGAACAGTACGGACCAGAACGGACCAGTATGGACCAGTGCGGACCAGAACAGACCATTACGGACCAGTACGGACCAGTATGGACCAGTGCGGACCAGTATGGACCAGTAAGGACCAGTGCGGACCAGTATGGACCAGTGCGGACCAGTGCGGAACAGAACGGACAAGTACGGACTAGTACGGACCACTATGGAACAGAACGTACCAGTATGGACCAGTGCGGACCAGAACGGACCAGTATGGACCAGTATGGACCAGCACGGGACACTATGGACCAGTACGGACCAGAATGGACCAGTACGGACCACTATGGACCAGTACGGAGCAGAACTGACTAGTATGGACCAGTACGGACTACTAGTGACCAGTACGGACCACTAGGGGGCAGTACGGAGCACTATGGACCAGTATGGACGAGTGCGGACCAGTACGGACCAGTATGGACAAGGGCAGACCAGTACGGACCAGTACGGACCAGTATGGTCCAGTACGGACCATTATGGACCAGTATGGACCAGTACGGACCAGAACGGACCAATAGGGAACACTACGGACCAGTACGGACCAGTGCGGACCAGAACAGACCAGTACGGACCAGAACGGACCAGTATGGACCAGTATGGACCAGTGCGGACCAGAACAGACCAGTACGGACCAGTACGGACCAGTATGGGCCAGTGCGGACAGGTATGGACCAGTGCAGACCAGTGCGGACCAGAACTGACCAGTACGGACTAGTACGGACCACTATGGAACAGAACGTACCAGAACGGACCAGTACGGACTGGTAGGGACCAGTACGGACCGGTAGGGAACACTACGGACCAGTATGGACCAGTACGGACCAGAACGGACCAGTACGGACCACTATGGACCAGTACGGGCCAGAATGGACCTGTACGGACCACTATGGAACAGTACGGACCAGAACGGACCAGTATGGACCAGTGCGGACCAGAACAGACCAGTACGGACCAGTACGGACCAGTATGGACCAGTGCGGATCAGTATGGACCAGTGCGGACCAGTGCGGAACAGAACGGACAAGTACGGACTAGTACGGACCACTATGGAACAGAACGTACCAGTATGGACCAGTGCGGACCAGAACGGACCAGTATGGACCAGTATGGACCAGCACGGAACACTATGGACCAGTACGGACCAGAATGGACCACTATGGACCAGTACGGAGCAGAACGGACCAGTACGGACCAGTACGGACTACTAGTGACCAGTACGGACCACTAGGGGGCAGTACGGAGCACTATGGACCAGTATGGACCAGTGCGGATCAGTACGGACCACTATGGACGAGTACAGACCAGTACGGACCAGTACGGACCAGTATGGACCGGTATGGACCAGTACGGAGCAGAACGGACCAGTATGGACCAGTATGGACCAGTGCGGATCAGAACCGACCAGTACGGACTAGTACGGACCACTATGGAACAGTACGGACCAGAATAGACCAGTACGGACCAGTACGGAATACTAGGGACCAGTACGGACCACAAGGGGGCAGTACGGAGCAGTATGGACCAGTAGGGACCAGGACGGACCAGTATGGACCAGTGAGGACCAGTGCGGACCAGAACCGACCAGTACGGACTAGTACGGACCACTATGGAACAGAACGTACCAGAACGGACCAGTACGGACTGGTAGGGACCAGTACAGACCGGTAGGGACCAGTACGGAACACTATGGACCAGTACAGATCAGAACGGACCAGTACGGACCACTATGGAACAGTACGGACCAGAACGGACCAGTATGGACCAGTGCGGACCAGAACAGACCAGTATGGACCAGTACGGACCAGTATGGACCAGTGCGGACCAGTATGGACCAGTGCGGACCAGTGCGGAACAGAACGGACAAGTACGGACTAGTACGGACCACTATGGAACAGAACGTACCAGTATGGACCAGTGCGGACCAGAACGGACCAGTATGGACCAGTATGGACCAGCACGGAACACTATGGACCAGTACGGACCAGAATGGACCAGTACGGACCTGTATGGACCAGTACGGAGCAGAACGGACCAGTATGGACCAATACGGTCTCCTAGTGACCAGTACGGACCACTAGGGGGCTGTACGGAGCACTATGGACCAGTATGGACGAGTGCGGACCAGTACGGACCAGTATGGACAAGGGCAGACCAGTACGGACCAGTACGGACCAGTATGGACCGGTATGGACCGGTACGGAGCAGAACGGACCAGTATGGACCAGTATGGACCAGTGCGGACCAGTACGGACCAGTATGGACAAGGGCAGACCAGAAGGGACCAGTACGGACCAGTATGGACCGGTATGGACCAGTACGGACCAGTACGGACCGGTAGGGACCAGTACGGACCAGTACGGACCATTGTGGAGCAGTATGGACCAGTGCGGACCAGAACGGACCTGTATGGACCAGAACAGACCACTACGAACCAGTACGGACCAGTACGGACAAGAACGGACCAATAGGGACCACTACGGACAAGTATGGACTAGTATGGACCAGTACGGACCAGTATGGACCAGTACGGACCAGTATGGACCAGTAGGACCAGTATGGACCAGTGCGGACCAGAACAGACCAGTATGGACCAGTATGGACCAGTATGGATCAGTGGGGACCAATACAGACCAGGACGGACCAGTACGGACCAGTATGGACTAGTAAGGACCACTATGGACCAGTATGGAACTGTACGGACCAGTATGGACTAGTAAGGACCACTATGGACCAGTACCGACCAGTATGGACCAGTATGGACCAGTATGGACCAGTATGGATCGGTAGGGACCACTACGGACCAGGACGGACCAATACGGACCAGGACGGACCAGTACGGACCAGTGCGGACCAGTGCGGACCAGAACGGACCAGTACGGACTAGTACAGACCACTATGGAACAGAACGTACCAGTATGGACCAGTGCGGACCAGAACAGACCAGTATGGACCAGTATGGACCAGCACTGAACACGACGGACCAGTACGGACCAGAACGGACCAGTACGGAACAGTATGGACCAGAAAGGACCAGTACGGACAAGTATGGACCAGTGCGGACCAGAACAGACCAGTACGGACCAGTACGGACCAGTATGGACCAGTGCGGACCAGTATGGACCAGTGCGGACCAGTGCGGAACAGAACGGACAAGTACGGACTAGTACGGACCACTATGGAACAGAACGTACCAGTATGGACCAGTGCGGACCAGAACAGACCAGTACGGACCAGTACGGACCAGTACGGACCAGAACGGACCAGTACGGACCAGTATGGACCAGTGCGGGCCACAACGGACCTGTATGGACCAGTACAGACCAGGACGGACCAGTACGGACCAATATGGAACAGAACGTACCAGAACGTACCAGTATGGGCCAGTACGGACCAGTACGGACCAGTAGGGACCAGTACGGACCACTATGGACCAGTACGGACCAGTACGGACCACTACGGACCAGTATGGACCAGAACGGACCAGTACGGACCAGTATGGACCAGTACCGACCAATGTGGACCAGTGCGGACCAGTATGGACCAGTGCGGACAAGAACGAACCAGTATGGACCAGTATGGACCAGTACGGACCAGTATGGATTAGAGCGGACCAGTACGGACCAGTACGGACCAGTACGGACCAGTATGGACCAGTGCGGACCAGTATGGACCAGTATGGACCAGTGCGGACCAGAACGGACCATTGTGGACCAGTACATACCAGTATGGACCAGTACGGACCAGTATGGACCAGAGCGGACCAGTACGGACCAGTAGGGACATTACGGACCGCTATGGACCCGTACGGACCAGAACTGACCAGTACGGACCACTATGGACCAGTACGGAGCAGAACGGACCAGTACGGACCAGTACGGACTACTAGTGACCAGTATGGACCACTAGGGGGCAGTACGGAGCAGTATGGACCAGTATGGACCAGTGCGGACCAGTACAGACCAGTATGGACAAGGGCAGACCAGAACGGACCAGTACGGACCAGTATGGACCGGTATGGAACTGTACGGACCAGTACGGACCAGTATGGACCAGTATGGACCAGTGCGGAACATAACGCACAAGCACGGACTAGTACAGACAACAATGGAACAGAACGTACCAGTATGGACCAGTGCGGACCAGTACGGACCAGTATGGACCAGTATGGACAAGTACGGACAGTATGGACCAGTATGGACCAGTACGGACCAGAACGGGCCAATAGGGAACACTACGGACCAGTACGGACCAGTGCGGACCAGAACAGACCAGTACGGACCAGAACGGACCAGTATGGACAAGGGCAGACCAGAACGGAGCAGTATGGACAAGGGCAGACCAGAACGGAGCAGTATGGACCAGTATGGACCGGTATGGACCAGTACGGACCAGTACGGACCGGTAGGGACCAGTACAGAGCAGTATGGACCGGTAGGGACCAGTGTGGACCAGTATGGACCAATATGGACCAGTATGGGCCAGTACGGACCAGTACGGACCAGTGCGGACCAGTATGGACCAGTACGGACCAGTACGGACCAGTATGGACCACTATGGAACAGAACGTACCAGAACGGACCAGTACGGACTGGTAGGGACCAGTGCGGACCGGTAGGGACCAGTACGGAACACTATGGACCAGTACGGACAAGAACGGACCAGTACGGACCAGTATGGACCAGTACAGATCAGAACGGACCAGTACGGACCACTATGGAACAGTACGGACCAGAACGGACCAGTATGGACCAGTGCGGACCAGAACAGACCAGTACGGACCAGTACGGACCAGTATGGACCAGTGCGGACCAGTATGGACCAGTGCGGACCAGTGCGGAACAGAACGGACAAGTACGGACTAGTACGGACCACTATGGAACAGAACGTACCAGTATGGACCAGTGCGGACCAGAACAGACCAGTACGGACCAGTACGGACCAGTACGGACCAGAACGGACCAGTACGGACCAGTATGGACCAGTGCGGGCCACAACGGACCTGTATGGACCAGTACAGACCAGGACGGACCAGTACGGACCAATATGGAACAGAACGTACCAGAACGTACCAGTATGGGCCAGTACGGACCAGTACGGACCAGTAGGGACCAGTACGGACCACTATGGACCAGTACGGACCAGTACGGACCACTACGGACCAGTATGGACCAGAACGGACCAGTACGGACCAGTATGGACCAGTACCGACCAATGTGGACCAGTGCGGACCAGTATGGACCAGTGCGGACAAGAACGAACCAGTATGGACCAGTATGGACCAGTACGGACCAGTATGGACCAGTATGGACCAGTACGGACCAGTATGGATTAGAGCGGACCAGTACGGACCAGTACGGACCAGTACGGACCAGTATGGACCAGTGCGGACCAGTATGGACCAGTATGGACCAGTGCGGACCAGAACGGACCATTGTGGACCAGTACGGACCAGTATGGACCAGTACGGACCAGTATGGACCAGAGCGGACCAGTACGGACCAGTAGGGACATTACGGACCGCTATGGACCCGTACGGACCAGAACGGACCAGTACGGACCACTATGGACCAGTACGGAGCAGAACGGACCAGTACGGACCAGTACGGACTACTAGTGACCAGTATGGACCACTAGGGGGCAGTACGGAGCAGTATGGACCAGTACAGACCAGTATGGACAAGGGCAGACCAGAACGGACCAGTACGGACCAGTATGGACCGGTATGGAACTGTACGGACCAGTACGGACCAGTATGGACCAGTATGGACCAGTGCGGAACATAACGCACAAGCACGGACTAGTACAGACAACAATGGAACAGAACGTACCAGTATGGACCAGTGCGGACCAGTACGGACCAGTATGGACCAGTATGGACAAGTACGGACAGTATGGACCAGTATGGACCAGTACGGACCAGAACAGAGCAGTACGGACCAGAACGGACCAGTATGGACAAGGGCAGACCAGAACGGAGCAGTATGGACAAGGGCAGACCAGAACGGAGCAGTATGGACCAGTATGGACCGGTATGGACCAGTACGGACCAGTACGGACCGGTAGGGACCAGTACAGAGCAGTATGGACCGGTAGGGACCAGTGTGGACCAGTATGGACCAATATGGACCAGTATGGGCCAGTACGGACCAGTACGGACCAGTGCGGACCAGTATGGACCAGTACGGACCAGTACGGACCAGTATGGACCACTATGGAACAGAACGTACCAGAACGGACCAGTACGGACTGGTAGGGACCAGTGCGGACCGGTAGGGACCAGTACGGAACACTATGGACCAGTACGGACAAGAACGGACCAGTACGGACCAGTATGGACCAGTACAGATCAGAACGGACCAGTACGGACCACTATGGAACAGTACGGACCAGAACGGACCAGTATGGACCAGTGCGGACCAGAACAGACCAGTACGGACCAGTACGGACCAGTATGGACCAGTGCGGACCAGTATGGACCAGTGCGGACCAGTGCGGAACAGAACGGACAAGTACGGACTAGTACGGACCACTATGGAACAGAACGGACCAGTATGGACCAGTGCGGACCAGAACAGACCAGTACGGACCAGTACGGACCAGTACGGACCAGAACGGACCAGTACGGAACAGTATGGACCAGTGCGGGCCACAACGGACCTGTATGGACCAGTACAGACCAGGACGGACCAGTACGGACCAATATGGAACAGAACGTACCAGAACGTACCAGTATGGGCCAGTACGGACCAGTACGGACCAGTAGGGACCAGTACGGACCACTATGGACCAGTACGGACCAGTACGGACCACTACGGACCAGTATGGACCAGAACGGACCAGTACGGACCAGTATGGACCAGTACCGACCAATGTGGACCAGTACGGACCAGTATGGACCAGTGCGGACAGGTATGGACCAGTGCGGACCAGTGCGGACCAGTATGGACCAGAACGGACCAGTACGGACCAGTACGGAATACTAGGGACCAGTACGGACCACAAGGGGGCAGTACGGAGCAGTGTGGACCAGTACGGACCTGGACGGACCAGTATGGACCAGTGAGGACCAGTGCGGACCAGAACCGACCAGTACGGACTAGTACGGACCACTATGGAACAGAACGTACCAGAACGGACCATTACGGACTGGTAGGGACCAGTACGGACCGGTAGGGAACACTACGGACCAGTATGGACCAGTACGGACCAGAACGGACCAGTACGGACCACTATGGACCTGTACGGGCCAGAATGGACTAGTACGGACCACTATGGAACAGTACGGACCAGAACGGACCAGTATGGACCAATGCGGACCAGAACAGACCAGTATGGACCAGTACGGACCAGTATGGACCAGTGCGGACCAGTGCGGACCAGAACCGACCAGTACGGACTAGTACGGACCACTATGGAACAGAACGTACCAGAACGGACCAGTACGGACTGGTAGGGACCAGTACAGATCAGAACGGACCAGTACGGACCACTATGGAACAGTACGGACCAGAACGGACCAGTATGGACCATTGCGGACCAGAACAGACCATTACGGACCAGTACGGACCAGTATGGACCAGTGCGGACCAGTATGGACCAGTGCGGACCAGTGCGGAACAGAACGGACAAGTACGGACTAGTACGGACCACTATGGAACAGAACGTACCAGTATGGACCAGTGCGGACCAGAACGGACCAGTATGGACCAGTATGGACCAGCACGGAACACTATGGACCAGTACGGAGCAGAACGGACCAGTACGGACCAGTATGGACCAGTACAGAGCAGAACGGACCAGTACGGACCAGTACGGACTACTAGTGACCAGTATGGACCACTACGGACCAGTACGGAGCAGTATGGACCAGTACGGACCAGTATGGACCAGTACCGACCAATGTGGACCAGTACGGACCAGTATGGACCAGTGCGGACCAGAACGGACCCGTATGGACCAGTATGGACCAGTAGGGACCAATACGGAGCAGTACGGACTAGTATGGACCAGTAAGGACCAGAACGGACCAGTACGGACCAGTATGGACCAGTACGGACCAGTATGGATTAGAGCGGACCAGTACGGACCAGTACGGACCAGTACGGACCAGTATGGACCAGTGCGGACTGGAACGGACCATTGTGGACCAGTACGGACTAGTATGGACCAGTACGGAGCAGTATGGACCAAAGCGGACCAGTACGGACCAGTAGGGACAGTACGGACCGCTATGGACCCGTACGGACCAGAACGGACCAGTACGGACCAGTACGGACTACTAGTGACCAGTACGGACCACTAGGGGGCAGTACAGAGCAGTATGGACCAGTATGGACCAGTGCGGACCAGTACGGACCAGTATGGACAAGGGCAGACCAGAACGGACCGGTACGGACCAGTATGGACCGGTATGGACCTGTACGGACCAGTACGGACCAGTATGGACCAGTATGGACCAGTGCGGACCAGTACAGAGCAGTATGGACAAGGGCAGACCAGAACGGACCAGTACGGACCAGTATGGACCAGTATGGACCGGTACGGACCAGTACGGACCAGTATGGGCCAGTACGGACCAGTACGGACCATTGCGGACCAGTATAGACCAGTGCGGAACAGAACGGACCTGTATGGACCAGAACAGTCCAGGACGGACCAGTACGGACCAGTACGGACCAGAACGGAACACTATGGACCAGTACGGAGCAGTACGGACCAGTACAAACTAGTATGGACCAGTATGGACCAGTACGGACCAGTATGGACCAGTACGGACCAGTATGGACCAGTGCGGACCAGAACGGACCAGTATGGACCAGTATGGACCAGTATGGATCAGTAGGGACCAATACGGACCAGGACGGACCAGTACGGACCAGTATGGACCAGTATGGACCAGTACGGACCAGTATGGACCAGTATGGACCAGTACGGACCAGAACGGACCAAGAACGGACCAATAGGGAACATTATGGACCAGTACGGACCAGTGGGACCAGAACAGAGCAGTACGGACGAGTACGGACCTCTATGGACCAGTATGGACCAGTGCGGACCAGAACAGACCAGTACGGACCAGGACGGACCAGTACGGACCAGTATATGCCAGTATGGATCAGTAGGGACCAATACAGACCAGGACGGACCAGTACGGACCAGTATGGACCAGTATGGACCAGTACGGACCAGTATGGACCAGTATGGACCAGTACGGTCCAGAACGGACCAATAGGGAACTCTACGGACCAGTACGGACCCACAACAGACCAGTATGGACCAGAACGGACCAGTACGGACCAGATCGGACCAGTACGGACCAGTATGGACCAGTGCCGACCAGAACAGACCAGTACGGACCAGAACGGACCAGTATGGACCAGTGCGGACCAGTATGGACCAGTGAGGACCAGTACGGACCAGAACGGACCAATAGGGAACACTACGGACCAGTACGGACCAGTGCGGACCAGAACAGACCAGTACGGACCAGAACGGACCAGTACGGACCAGTATGGACCAGTGCCGACCAGAACAGACCAGTACCGACCAGTACGGACCAGTATGGACCAGTGCGGACCAGTATGGACCACTACGGACCAGTATGGACCAATGCCGACCAGAACAGACCAGTACGGACCAGTACGGACCAGTATGGACCAGTGCGGACCAGTATGGACCAGTGAGGACCAGTACGGACCAGTACGGACCAGTATGGACCAGTACGGACCAGTATGGACCAGTATGGACCAGTACGGACCAGAACGGACCAATAGGGAACACTATGGACCAGTACGGACCAGTGCGGACCAGAACAGACCAGTACGGACCAGAACGGACCAGTACGGACCAGTATGGACCAGTGCGGACCAGAACAGACCAGTACGGACCAGTACGACCAGTATGGACCAGTGCGGACCGGTATGGACCAGTGCGGACCAGTGCGGAGCAGTATGGACCAGTGCGGACCAGAACCGACCAGTACGGAATACAAGGACCAGTACGGACCACAAGGGGGCAGTACGGAGCAGTGTGGACCAGTACGGACCTGGACGGACCAGTATGGACCAGTGAGGACCAGTGCGGACCAGAACTGACCAGTACGGACTAGGACGGACCACTATGGAACAGAACGTACCAGAACGGACCAGTACGGACTGGTAGGGACCAGTACGGACCGGTAGGGAACACTACGGACCAGTACGGACCAGTATGGACCAGAACGGACCAGTACGGACCACTATGGACCAGTACGGGCCAGAATGGACCAGTACGGACCACTATGGAACAGTACGGACCAGAACGGACCAGTATGGACCAGTGCGGAGCAGAACGGACCAGTACGGACCAGTACGGAATACTAGTGACCAGTGCGGACCACTAGGGGGCAGTACGGAGCACTATGGACCTGTACGGACCAGTGCGGACCTGTACGGACCACTATGGACAAGAGCAGACCAGTACGGACCAGTACGGACCAGTATGGACCGGTATGGACCAGTACGGACCAGTACGGACCAGTATGGACCAGTATGGACCAGTGCGGACCAGTACGGACCAGTATCGACAAGGGCAGACCAGAACGGACCAGTACGGACCAGTACGGAACACTATGGACCAGTACGGACCAGAATAGACCAGTACGGACCACTATGGACCAGTACGGACCAGAACGGACCAGTACGGACCAGTACGGAATACTAGGGACCAGTACGGACCACAAGGGGGCATTACGGAGGAGTATGGACCAGTACGGACCAGGACGGTCCAGTATGGACCAGTGAGGACCAGTGCGGACCAGAACCGACCAGTACGGACTAGTACGGACCACTATGGAACAGAACGTACCACTATGGACCAGTGCGGACCAGTACGGACCAGTATGGACCAGTACGGACCAGTATGGATTAGAGCGGACCAGTACGGACCAGTACGGACCAGTACGGACCAGTATGGACCAGTGCGGACTGGAACGGACCATTGTGGACCAGTACGGACTAGTATGGACCAGTACGGAGCAGTATGGACCAAAGCGGACCAGTACGGACCAGTAGGGACAGTACGGACCGCTATGGACCCGTACGGACCAGAACGGACCAGTACGGACCAGTACGGACTACTAGTGACCAGTACGGACCACTAGGGGGCAGTACAGAGCAGTATGGACCAGTATGGACCAGTGCGGACCAGTACGGACCAGTATGGACAAGGGCAGACCAGAACGGACCGGTACGGACCAGTATGGACCGGTATGGACCTGTACGGACCAGTACGGACCAGTATGGACCAGTATGGACCAGTGCGGACCAGTACAGAGCAGTATGGACAAGGGCAGACCAGAACGGACCAGTACGGACCAGTATGGACCAGTATGGACCGGTACGGACCAGTACGGACCAGTATGGGCCAGTACGGACCAGTACGGACCATTGCGGACCAGTATAGACCAGTGCGGAACAGAACGGACCTGTATGGACCAGAACAGTCCAGGACGGACCAGTACGGACCAGTACGGACCAGAACGGAACACTATGGACCAGTACGGAGCAGTACGGACCAGTACAAACTAGTATGGACCAGTATGGACCAGTACGGACCAGTATGGACCAGTACGGACCAGTATGGACCAGTGCGGACCAGAACGGACCAGTATGGACCAGTATGGACCAGTATGGATCAGTAGGGACCAATACGGACCAGGACGGACCAGTACGGACCAGTATGGACCAGTATGGACCAGTACGGACCAGTATGGACCAGTATGGACCAGTACGGACCAGAACGGACCAGAACGGACCAATAGGGAACATTATGGACCAGTACGGACCAGTGGGGACCAGAACAGAGCAGTACGGACGAGTACGGACCTCTATGGACCAGTATGGACCAGTGCGGACCAGAACAGACCAGTACGGACCAGGACGGACCAGTACGGACCAGTATATGCCAGTATGGATCAGTAGGGACCAATACAGACCAGGACGGACCAGTACGGACCAGTATGGACCAGTATGGACCAGTACGGACCAGTATGGACCAGTATGGACCAGTACGGTCCAGAACGGACCAATAGGGAACTCTACGGACCAGTACGGACCACAACAGACCAGTATGGACCAGAACGGACCAGTACGGACCAGATCGGACCAGTACGGACCAGTATGGACCAGTGCCGACCAGAACAGACCAGTACGGACCAGAACGGACCAGTATGGACCAGTGCGGACCAGTATGGACCAGTGAGGACCAGTACGGACTAGTACGGACCAGTATGGACCAGTACGGACCAGTATGGACCAGTATGGACCAGTACGGACCAGAACGGACCAATAGGGAACACTACGGACCAGTACGGACCAGTGCGGACCAGAACAGACCAGTACGGACCAGAACGGACCAGTACGGACCAGTATGGACCAGTGCCGACCAGAACAGACCAGTACCGACCAGTACGGACCAGTATGGACCAGTGCGGACCAGTATGGACCACTACGGACCAGTATGGACCAATGCCGACCAGAACAGACCAGTACGGACCAGTACGGACCAGTATGGACCAGTGCGGACCAGTATGGACCAGTGAGGACCAGTACGGACCAGTACGGACCAGTATGGACCAGTACGGACCAGTATGGACCAGTATGGACCAGTACGGACCAGAACGGACCAATAGGGAACACTATGGACCAGTACGGACCAGTGCGGACCAGAACAGACCAGTACGGACCAGAACGGACCAGTACGGACCAGTATGGACCAGTGCGGACCAGAACAGACCAGTACGGACCAGTACGGACCAGTATGGACCAGTGCGGACCGGTATGGACCAGTGCGGACCAGTGCGGAGCAGTATGGACCAGTGCGGACCAGAACCGACCAGTACGGAATACAAGGGACCAGTACGGACCACAAGGGGGCAGTACGGAGCAGTGTGGACCAGTACGGACCTGGACGGACCAGTATGGACCAGTGAGGACCAGTGCGGACCAGAACTGACCAGTACGGACTAGGACGGACCACTATGGAACAGAACGTACCAGAACGGACCAGTACGGACTGGTAGGGACCAGTACGGACCGGTAGGGAACACTACGGACCAGTACGGACCAGTATGGACCAGAACGGACCAGTACGGACCACTATGGACCAGTACGGGCCAGAATGGACCAGTACGGACCACTATGGAACAGTACGGACCAGAACGGACCAGTATGGACCAGTGCGGAGCAGAACGGACCAGTACGGACCAGTACGGAATACTAGTGACCAGTGCGGACCACTAGGGGGCAGTACGGAGCACTATGGACCTGTACGGACCAGTGCGGACCTGTACGGACCACTATGGACAAGAGCAGACCAGTACGGACCAGTACGGACCAGTATGGACCGGTATGGACCAGTACGGACCAGTACGGACCAGTATGGACCAGTATGGACCAGTGCGGACCAGTACGGACCAGTATCGACAAGGGCAGACCAGAACGGACCAGTACGGACCAGTACGGAACACTATGGACCAGTACGGACCAGAATAGACCAGTACGGACCACTATGGACCAGTACGGACCAGAACGGACCAGTACGGACCAGTACGGAATACTAGGGACCAGTACGGACCACAAGGGGGCATTACGGAGGAGTATGGACCAGTACGGACCAGGACGGTCCAGTATGGACCAGTGAGGACCAGTGCGGACCAGAACCGACCAGTACGGACTAGTACGGACCACTATGGAACAGAACGTACCACTATGGACCAGTGCGGACCAGTACGGACCAGTATGGACCAGTACGGACCAGTATGGATTAGAGCGGACCAGTACGGACCAGTACGGACCAGTACGGACCAGTATGGACCAGTGCGGACTGGAACGGACCATTGTGGACCAGTACGGACTAGTATGGACCAGTACGGAGCAGTATGGACCAAAGCGGACCAGTACGGACCAGTAGGGACAGTACGGACCGCTATGGACCCGTACGGACCAGAACGGACCAGTACGGACCAGTACGGACTACTAGTGACCAGTACGGACCACTAGGGGGCAGTACAGAGCAGTATGGACCAGTATGGACCAGTGCGGACCAGTACGGACCAGTATGGACAAGGGCAGACCAGAACGGACCGGTACGGACCAGTATGGACCGGTATGGACCTGTACGGACCAGTACGGACCAGTATGGACCAGTATGGACCAGTGCGGACCAGTACAGAGCAGTATGGACAAGGGCAGACCAGAACGGACCAGTACGGACCAGTATGGACCAGTATGGACCGGTACGGACCAGTACGGACCAGTATGGGCCAGTACGGACCAGTACGGACCATTGCGGACCAGTATAGACCAGTGCGGAACAGAACGGACCTGTATGGACCAGAACAGTCCAGGACGGACCAGTACGGACCAGTACGGACCAGAACGGAACACTATGGACCAGTACGGAGCAGTACGGACCAGTACAAACTAGTATGGACCAGTATGGACCAGTACGGACCAGTATGGACCAGTACGGACCAGTATGGACCAGTGCGGACCAGAACGGACCAGTATGGACCAGTATGGACCAGTATGGATCAGTAGGGACCAATACGGACCAGGACGGACCAGTACGGACCAGTATGGACCAGTATGGACCAGTACGGACCAGTATGGACCAGTATGGACCAGTACGGACCAGAACGGACCAGAACGGACCAATAGGGAACATTATGGACCAGTACGGACCAGTGGGGACCAGAACAGAGCAGTACGGACGAGTACGGACCTCTATGGACCAGTATGGACCAGTGCGGACCAGAACAGACCAGTACGGACCAGGACGGACCAGTACGGACCAGTATATGCCAGTATGGATCAGTAGGGACCAATACAGACCAGGACGGACCAGTACGGACCAGTATGGACCAGTATGGACCAGTACGGACCAGTATGGACCAGTATGGACCAGTACGGTCCAGAACGGACCAATAGGGAACTCTACGGACCAGTACGGACCACAACAGACCAGTATGGACCAGAACGGACCAGTACGGACCAGATCGGACCAGTACGGACCAGTATGGACCAGTGCCGACCAGAACAGACCAGTACGGACCAGAACGGACCAGTATGGACCAGTGCGGACCAGTATGGACCAGTGAGGACCAGTACGGACTAGTACGGACCAGTATGGACCAGTACGGACCAGTATGGACCAGTATGGACCAGTACGGACCAGAACGGACCAATAGGGAACACTACGGACCAGTACGGACCAGTGCGGACCAGAACAGACCAGTACGGACCAGAACGGACCAGTACGGACCAGTATGGACCAGTGCCGACCAGAACAGACCAGTACCGACCAGTACGGACCAGTATGGACCAGTGCGGACCAGTATGGACCACTACGGACCAGTATGGACCAATGCCGACCAGAACAGACCAGTACGGACCAGTACGGACCAGTATGGACCAGTGCGGACCAGTATGGACCAGTGAGGACCAGTACGGACCAGTACGGACCAGTATGGACCAGTACGGACCAGTATGGACCAGTATGGACCAGTACGGACCAGAACGGACCAATAGGGAACACTATGGACCAGTACGGACCAGTGCGGACCAGAACAGACCAGTACGGACCAGAACGGACCAGTACGGACCAGTATGGACCAGTGCGGACCAGAACAGACCAGTACGGACCAGTACGGACCAGTATGGACCAGTGCGGACCGGTATGGACCAGTGCGGACCAGTGCGGAGCAGTATGGACCAGTGCGGACCAGAACCGACCAGTACGGAATACAAGGGACCAGTACGGACCACAAGGGGGCAGTACGGAGCAGTGTGGACCAGTACGGACCTGGACGGACCAGTATGGACCAGTGAGGACCAGTGCGGACCAGAACTGACCAGTACGGACTAGGACGGACCACTATGGAACAGAACGTACCAGAACGGACCAGTACGGACTGGTAGGGACCAGTACGGACCGGTAGGGAACACTACGGACCAGTACGGACCAGTATGGACCAGAACGGACCAGTACGGACCACTATGGACCAGTACGGGCCAGAATGGACCAGTACGGACCACTATGGAACAGTACGGACCAGAACGGACCAGTATGGACCAGTGCGGAGCAGAACGGACCAGTACGGACCAGTACGGAATACTAGTGACCAGTGCGGACCACTAGGGGGCAGTACGGAGCACTATGGACCTGTACGGACCAGTGCGGACCTGTACGGACCACTATGGACAAGAGCAGACCAGTACGGACCAGTACGGACCAGTATGGACCGGTATGGACCAGTACGGACCAGTACGGACCAGTATGGACCAGTATGGACCAGTGCGGACCAGTACGGACCAGTATCGACAAGGGCAGACCAGAACGGACCAGTACGGACCAGTACGGAACACTATGGACCAGTACGGACCAGAATAGACCAGTACGGACCACTATGGACCAGTACGGACCAGAACGGACCAGTACGGACCAGTACGGAATACTAGGGACCAGTACGGACCACAAGGGGGCATTACGGAGGAGTATGGACCAGTACGGACCAGGACGGTCCAGTATGGACCAGTGAGGACCAGTGCGGACCAGAACCGACCAGTACGGACTAGTACGGACCACTATGGAACAGAACGTACCACTATGGACCAGTGCGGACCAGTACGGACCAGTATGGACCAGTACGGACCAGTATGGATTAGAGCGGACCAGTACGGACCAGTACGGACCAGTACGGACCAGTATGGACCAGTGCGGACTGGAACGGACCATTGTGGACCAGTACGGACTAGTATGGACCAGTACGGAGCAGTATGGACCAAAGCGGACCAGTACGGACCAGTAGGGACAGTACGGACCGCTATGGACCCGTACGGACCAGAACGGACCAGTACGGACCAGTACGGACTACTAGTGACCAGTACGGACCACTAGGGGGCAGTACAGAGCAGTATGGACCAGTATGGACCAGTGCGGACCAGTACGGACCAGTATGGACAAGGGCAGACCAGAACGGACCGGTACGGACCAGTATGGACCGGTATGGACCTGTACGGACCAGTACGGACCAGTATGGACCAGTATGGACCAGTGCGGACCAGTACAGAGCAGTATGGACAAGGGCAGACCAGAACGGACCAGTACGGACCAGTATGGACCAGTATGGACCGGTACGGACCAGTACGGACCAGTATGGGCCAGTACGGACCAGTACGGACCATTGCGGACCAGTATAGACCAGTGCGGAACAGAACGGACCTGTATGGACCAGAACAGTCCAGGACGGACCAGTACGGACCAGTACGGACCAGAACGGAACACTATGGACCAGTACGGAGCAGTACGGACCAGTACAAACTAGTATGGACCAGTATGGACCAGTACGGACCAGTATGGACCAGTACGGACCAGTATGGACCAGTGCGGACCAGAACGGACCAGTATGGACCAGTATGGACCAGTATGGATCAGTAGGGACCAATACGGACCAGGACGGACCAGTACGGACCAGTATGGACCAGTATGGACCAGTACGGACCAGTATGGACCAGTATGGACCAGTACGGACCAGAACGGACCAGAACGGACCAATAGGGAACATTATGGACCAGTACGGACCAGTGGGGACCAGAACAGAGCAGTACGGACGAGTACGGACCTCTATGGACCAGTATGGACCAGTGCGGACCAGAACAGACCAGTACGGACCAGGACGGACCAGTACGGACCAGTATATGCCAGTATGGATCAGTAGGGACCAATACAGACCAGGACGGACCAGTACGGACCAGTATGGACCAGTATGGACCAGTACGGACCAGTATGGACCAGTATGGACCAGTACGGTCCAGAACGGACCAATAGGGAACTCTACGGACCAGTACGGACCACAACAGACCAGTATGGACCAGAACGGACCAGTACGGACCAGATCGGACCAGTACGGACCAGTATGGACCAGTGCCGACCAGAACAGACCAGTACGGACCAGAACGGACCAGTATGGACCAGTGCGGACCAGTATGGACCAGTGAGGACCAGTACGGACTAGTACGGACCAGTATGGACCAGTACGGACCAGTATGGACCAGTATGGACCAGTACGGACCAGAACGGACCAATAGGGAACACTACGGACCAGTACGGACCAGTGCGGACCAGAACAGACCAGTACGGACCAGAACGGACCAGTACGGACCAGTATGGACCAGTGCCGACCAGAACAGACCAGTACCGACCAGTACGGACCAGTATGGACCAGTGCGGACCAGTATGGACCACTACGGACCAGTATGGACCAATGCCGACCAGAACAGACCAGTACGGACCAGTACGGACCAGTATGGACCAGTGCGGACCAGTATGGACCAGTGAGGACCAGTACGGACCAGTACGGACCAGTATGGACCAGTACGGACCAGTATGGACCAGTATGGACCAGTACGGACCAGAACGGACCAATAGGGAACACTATGGACCAGTACGGACCAGTGCGGACCAGAACAGACCAGTACGGACCAGAACGGACCAGTACGGACCAGTATGGACCAGTGCGGACCAGAACAGACCAGTACGGACCAGTACGGACCAGTATGGACCAGTGCGGACCGGTATGGACCAGTGCGGACCAGTGCGGAGCAGTATGGACCAGTGCGGACCAGAACCGACCAGTACGGAATACAAGGGACCAGTACGGACCACAAGGGGGCAGTACGGAGCAGTGTGGACCAGTACGGACCTGGACGGACCAGTATGGACCAGTGAGGACCAGTGCGGACCAGAACTGACCAGTACGGACTAGGACGGACCACTATGGAACAGAACGTACCAGAACGGACCAGTACGGACTGGTAGGGACCAGTACGGACCGGTAGGGAACACTACGGACCAGTACGGACCAGTATGGACCAGAACGGACCAGTACGGACCACTATGGACCAGTACGGGCCAGAATGGACCAGTACGGACCACTATGGAACAGTACGGACCAGAACGGACCAGTATGGACCAGTGCGGAGCAGAACGGACCAGTACGGACCAGTACGGAATACTAGTGACCAGTGCGGACCACTAGGGGGCAGTACGGAGCACTATGGACCTGTACGGACCAGTGCGGACCTGTACGGACCACTATGGACAAGAGCAGACCAGTACGGACCAGTACGGACCAGTATGGACCGGTATGGACCAGTACGGACCAGTATGGACCAGTGCGGACCAGTATGGACCAGTGCGGACCAGAACGGACCAGTATGGACCAGTATGGACCAGTATGGATCAGTAGGGACCAATACGGACCAGGACGGACCAGTGCGGACCAGGACGGACCACTACGGACCAGTGCGGACCAGTGCGGACCAGAACGGACCAGTACGGACTAGTACGGACCACTATGGAACAGAACGTACCAGTATGGACCAGTGCGGACCAGAACGGACCAGTATGGACCAGTATGGACCAGCACGGAACACGATGGACCAGTACGGACCAGAACAGACCACTACGGAACAGTATGGACCAGAACGGACCAGTACGGACAAGTATGGACCAGTGCGGACCAGTACGGACAAGTATGGACCAGTGCGGACCAGAACAGACCAGTACGGACCAGTACGGATAAGTATGCACCAGTGCGGACCAGTACGGACCAGTGCGGACCAGTGCGGAACAGAACGGACAAGTACGGATTAGTACGGACCACTATGGAACAGAACGTACCAGTATGGACCAGTGCGGACCAGAACAGACCAGTACGGACCAGTATGGACCAGTATGGACCAGTGCGGACCAGTACGGACCAGTATGGACAAGGGCAGACCAGAACGGACCAGTACGGACCAGCACGGAACACTATGGACCAGTACGGACCAGAATAGACCAGTACGGACCAGTACGGAATACTAGGGACCAGTACGGACCACAAGGGGGCAGTACGGAGCAGTATGGACAAGTACGGACCAGGACGGACCAGTATGGACCAGTGAGGACCAGTGCGGACCAGAACCGACCAGTACGGACTAGTACGGACCACTATGGAACAGAACGTACCAGAACGGACCAGTACTGACTGGTAGGGACCAGTACGGACCGGTAGGGACCAGTACGGAACACTATGGACCAGTACGGACCAGTATGGACCAGTACGGACCAGTATGGACCAGTACAGATCAGAAAAAACCAGTACGGACCACTATGGAACAGTACGGACCAGAACGGACCAGTATGGACCAGTGCGGACCAGAACAGACCAGTACGGACCAGTACGGACCAGTATGGACCAGTGCGGATCAGTATGGACCAGTGCGGACCAGTGCGGAACAGAACGGACAAGTACAGACTAGTACGGACCACTATGGAACAGAACGTACCAGTATGGACCAGTGCGGACCAGAACGGACCAGTATGGACCAGTATGGACCAGCACGGAACACTATGGACCAGTACGGACCAGAATGGACCACTATGGACCAGTACGGAGCAGAACGGACCAGTATGGACCAGTACGGACTACTAGTGACCAGTACGGACCACTAGGGGGCAGTACGGAGCACTATGGACCAGTATGGACCAGTGCGGATCAGTACGGACCACTATGGACGAGTACAGACCAGTACGGACCAGTACGGACCAGTATGGACCGGTATGGACCAGTACGGAGCAGAACGGACCAGTATGGACCAGTATGGACCAGTGCGGACCAGAACCGACCAGTACGGACTAGTACGGACCACTATGGAACAGTACGGACCAGAATAGACCAGTACGGACCAGTACGGAATACTAGGGACCAGTACGGACCACAAGGGGGCAGTACGGAGCAGTATGGACCAGTAGGGACCAGGACGGACCAGTATGGACCAGTGAGGACCAGTGCGGACCAGAACCGACCAGTACGGACTAGTACGGACCACTATGGAACAGAACGTACCAGAACGGACCAGTACGGACTGGTAGGGACCAGTACAGACCGGTAGGGACCAGTACGGAACACTATGGACCAGTACAGATCAGAACGGACCAGTACGGACCACTATGGAACAGTACGGACCAGAACGGACCAGTATGGACCAGTGCGGACCAGAACAGACCAGTACGGACCAGTACGGACCAGTATGGACCAGTGCGGACCAGTATGGACCAGTGCGGACCAGTGCGGAACAGAACGGACAAGTACGGACTAGTACGGACCACTATGGAACAGAACGTACCAGTATGGACCAGTGCGGACCAGAACGGACCAGTATGGACCAGTATGGACCAGCACGGAACACTATGGACCAGTACGGACCAGAATGGACCAGTACGGACCACTATGGACCAGTACGGAGCAGAACGGACCAGTATGGACCAATACGGTCTCCTAGTGACCAGTACGGACCACTAGGGGGCTGTACGGAGCACTATGGACCAGTATGGACGAGTGCGGACCAGTACGGACCAGTATGGACAAGGGCAGACCAGTACGGACCAGTACGGACCAGTATGGACCGGTATGGACCGGTACGGAGCAGAACGGACCAGTATGGACCAGTATGGACCAGTGCGGACCAGTACGGACCAGTATGGACAAGGGCAGACCAGAAGGGACCAGTACGGACCAGTATGGACCGGTATGGACCAGTACGGACCAGTACGGACCGGTAGGGACCAGTACGGACCAGTACGGACCATTGTGGAGCAGTATGGACCAGTGCGGACCAGAACGGACCTGTATGGACCAGAACAGACCACTACGAACCAGTACGGACCAGTACGGACAAGAACGGACCAATAGGGACCACTACGGACAAGTATGGACTAGTATGGACCAGTACGGACCAGTATGGACCAGTACGGACCAGTATGGACCAGTAGGACCAGTATGGACCAGTGCGGACCAGAACAGACCAGTATGGACCAGTATGGACCAGTATGGATCAGTGGGGACCAATACAGACCAGGACGGACCAGTACGGACCAGTATGGACTAGTAAGGACCACTATGGACCAGTACCGACCAGTATGGACCAGTATGGACCAGTACGGACCAGTATGGACCAGTGCGGACCAGAACGGACCAGTATGGACCAGTATGGACCAGTATGGATCGGTAGGGACCACTACGGACCAGGACGGACCAATACGGACCAGGACGGACCAGTATGGACCAGTGAGGACCAGTGCGGACCAGAACCGACCAGTACGGACTAGTACGGACCACTATGGAACAGAACGTACCAGAACGGACCAGTGCGGACTAGAACAGACCAGTATGGACCAGTATGGACCAGCACTGAACACGACGGACCAGTACGGACCAGAACGGACCAGTACGGAACAGTATGGACCAGAAAGGACCAGTACGGACAAGTATGGACCAGTGCGGACCAGAACAGACCAGTACGGACCAGTACGGACCAGTATGGACCAGTGCGGACCAGTATGGACCAGTGCGGACCAGTGCGGAACAGAACGGACAAGTACGGACTAGTACGGACCACTATGGAACAGAACGTACCAGTATGGACCAGTGCGGACCAGAACAGACCAGTACGGACCAGTACGGACCAGTACGGACCAGAACGGACCAGTACGGACCAGTAAGGACCAGTGCGGGCCACAACGGACCTGTATGGACCAGTACAGACCAGGACGGACCAGTACGGACCAATATGGAACAGAACGTACCAGAACGTACCAGTATGGGCCAGTACGGACCAGTACGGACCAGTAGGGACCAGTACGGACCACTATGGACCAGTACGGACCAGTACGGACCACTACGGACCAGTATGGACCAGAACGGACCAGTACGGACCAGTATGGACCAGTACCGACCAATGTGGACCAGTGCGGACCAGTATGGACCAGTGCGGACAAGAACGAACCAGTATGGACCAGTATGGACCAGTACGGACCAGTATGGATTAGAGCGGACCAGTACGGACCAGTACGGACCAGTACGGACCAGTATGGACCAGTGCGGACCAGTATGGACCAGTATGGACCAGTGCGGACCAGAACGGACCATTGTGGACCAGTACGGACCAGTATGGACCAGTACGGACCAGTATGGACCAGAGCGGACCAGTACGGACCAGTAGGGACATTACGGACCGCTATGGACCCGTACGGACCAGAACGGACCAGTACGGACCACTATGGACCAGTACGGAGCAGAACGGACCAGTACGGACCAGTACGGACTACTAGTGACCAGTATGGACCACTAGGGGGCAGTACGGAGCAGTATGGACCAGTATGGACCAGTGCGGACCAGTACAGACCAGTATGGACAAGGGCAGACCAGAACGGACCAGTACGGACCAGTATGGACCGGTATGGAACTGTACGGACCAGTACGGACCAGTATGGACCAGTATGGACCAGTGCGGAACATAACGCACAAGCACGGACTAGTACAGACAACAATGGAACAGAACGTACCAGTATGGACCAGTGCGGACCAGTACGGACCAGTATGGACCAGTATGGACAAGTACGGACAGTATGGACCAGTATGGACCAGTGCGGACCAGAACGGGCCAATAGGGAACACTACGGACCAGTACGGACCAGTGCGGACCAGAACAGACCAGTACGGACCAGAACGGACCAGTATGGACAAGGGCAGACCAGAACGGAGCAGTATGGACAAGGGCAGACCAGAACGGAGCAGTATGGACCAGTATGGACCGGTATGGACCAGTACGGACCAGTACGGACCGGTAGGGACCAGTACAGAGCAGTATGGACCGGTAGGGACCAGTGTGGACCAGTATGGACCAATATGGACCAGTATGGGCCAGTACGGACCAGTACGGACCAGTGCGGACCAGTATGGACCAGTACGGACCAGTACGGACCAGTATGGACCACTATGGAACAGAACGTACCAGAACGGACCAGTACGGACTGGTAGGGACCAGTGCGGACCGGTAGGGACCAGTACGGAACACTATGGACCAGTACGGACAAGAACGGACCAGTACGGACCAGTATGGACCAGTACAGATCAGAACGGACCAGTACGGACCACTATGGAACAGTACGGACCAGAACGGACCAGTATGGACCAGTGCGGACCAGAACAGACCAGTACGGACCAGTACGGACCAGTATGGACCAGTGCGGACCAGTATGGACCAGTGCGGACCAGTGCGGAACAGAACGGACAAGTACGGACTAGTACGGACCACTATGGAACAGAACGTACCAGTATGGACCAGTGCGGACCAGAACAGACCAGTACGGACCAGTACGGACCAGTACGGACCAGAACGGACCAGTACGGACCAGTATGGACCAGTGCGGGCCACAACGGACCTGTATGGACCAGTACAGACCAGGACGGACCAGTACGGACCAATATGGAACAGAACGTACCAGAATGGACCAGTATGGGCCAGTACGGACCAGTACGGACCAGTAGGGACCAGTACGGACCACTATGGACCAGTACGGACCAGTACGGACCACTACGGACCAGTATGGACCAGAACGGACCAGTACGGACCAGTATGGACCAGTACCGACCAATGTGGACCACTACGGACCAGTATGGACCAGTGCGGACAGGTATGGACCAGTGCGGACCAGTGCGGACCAGTATGGACCAGAACGGACCAGTACGGACCAGTACGGAATACTAGGGACCAGTACGGACCACAAGGGGGCAGTACGGAGCAGTGTGGACCAGTACGGACCTGGACGGACCAGTATGGACCAGTGAGGACCAGTGCGGACCAGAACCGACCAGTACGGACTAGTACGGACCACTATGGAACAGAACGTACCCGAACGGACCAGTACGGACTGGTAGGGACCAGTACGGACCGGTAGGGAACACTACGGACCAGTATGGACCAGTACGGACCAGAACGGACCAGTACGGACCACTATGGACCAGTACGGGCCAGAATGGACTAGTACGGACCACTATGGAACAGTACGGACCAGAACGGACCAGTATGGACCAATGCGGACCAGAACAGACCAGTATGGACCAGTACGGACCAGTATGGACCAGTGCGGACCAGTGCGGACCAGAACCGACCAGTACGGACTAGTACGGACCACTATGGAACAGAACGTACCAGAACGGACCAGTACGGACTGGTAGGGACCAGTACAGATCAGAACGGACCAGTACGGACCACTATGGAACAGTACGGACCAGAACGGACCAGTATGGACCATTGCGGACCAGAACAGACCATTACGGACCAGTACGGACCAGTATGGACCAGTGCGGACCAGTATGGACCAGTGCGGACCAGTGCAGAACAGAACGGACAAGTACGGACTAGTACGGACCACTATGGAACAGAACGTACCAGTATGGACCAGTGCGGACCAGAACGGACCAGTATGGACCAGTATGGACCAGCACGGAACACTATGGACCAGTACGGAGCAGAACGGACCAGTACGGACCAGTATGGACCAGTACAGAGCAGAACGGACCAGTACGGACCAGTACGGACTACTAGTGACCAGTATGGACCACTACGGACCAGTACGGAGCAGTATGGACCAGTACGGACCAGTATGGACCAGTACCGACCAATGTGGACCAGTACGGACCAGTATGGACCAGTGCGGACCAGAACGGACCCGTATGGACCAGTATGGACCAGTAGGGACCAATACGGAGCAGTACGGACTAGTATGGACCAGTAAGGACCAGAACGGACCAGTACGGACCAGTATGGACCAGTACGGACCAGTATGGATTAGAGCGGACCAGTACGGACCAGTACGGACCAGTACGGACCAGTATGGACCAGTGCGGACTGGAACGGACCATTGTGGACCAGTACGGACTAGTATGGACCAGTACGGAGCAGTATGGACCAAAGCGGACCAGTACGGACCAGTAGGGACAGTACGGACCGCTATGGACCCGTACGGACCAGAACGGACCAGTACGGACCAGTACGGACTACTAGTGACCAGTACGGACCACTAGGGGGCAGTACGGAGCAGTATGGACCAGTATGGACCAGTGCGGACCAGTACGGACCAGTATGGACAAGGGCAGACCAGAACGGACCGGTACGGACCAGTATGGACCGGTATGGACCTGTACGGACCAGTACGGACCAGTATGGACCAGTATGGACCAGTGCGGACCAGTACAGAGCAGTATGGACAAGGGCAGACCAGAACGGACCAGTACGGACCAGTATGGACCAGTATGGACCGGTACGGACCAGTACGGACCAGTATGGGCCAGTACGGACCAGTACGGACCATTGCGGACCAGTATAGACCAGTGCGGAACAGAACGGACCTGTATGGACCAGAACAGTCCAGGACGGACCAGGACGGACCAGTACGGACCAGAACGGAACACTATGGACCAGTACGGAGCAGTACGGACCAGTACAAACCAGTATGGAACAGTATGGACCAGTACGGACCAGTATGGACCTGTACGGACCAGTATGGACCAGTGCGGACCAGAACGGACCAGTATGGACCAGTATGGACCAGTATGGATCAGTAGGGACCAATACGGACCAGGACGGACCAGTACGGACCAGTATGGACCAGTATGGACCAGTACGGACCAGTATGGACCAGTATGGACCAGTACGGACCAGAACGGACCAGAACGGACCAATAGGGAACAGTATGGACCAGTACGGACCAGTGGGGACCAGAACAGAGCAGTACGGACGAGTACGGACCTCCATGGACCAGTATGGACCAGTGCGGACCAGAACAGACCAGTACGGACCAGGACGGACCAGTACGGACCAGTATATGCCAGTATGGATCAGTAGGGACCAATACAGACCAGGACGGACCAGTACGGACCAGTATGGACAAGTATGGACCAGTACGGACCAGTATGGACCAGTATGGACCAGTACGGTCCAGAACGGACCAATAGGGAACTCTACGGACCAGTACGGACCACAACAGACCAGTATGGACCAGAACGGACCAGTACGGACCAGATCGGACCAGTACGGACCAGTATGGACCAGTGCCGACCAGAACAGACCAGTACGGACCAGTACGGACCAGTATGGACCAGTGCGGACCAGTATGGACCAGTGAGGACCAGTACGGACCAGTACGGACCAGTATGGACCAGTACGGACCAGTATGGACCAGTATGGACCAGTACGGACCAGAACGGACCAATAGGGAACACTACGGACCAGTACGGACCAGTGCGGACCAGAACAGACCAGTACGGACTAGAACGGACCAGTACGGACCAGTATGGACCAGTGCCGACAAGAACAGACCAGTACCGACCAGTACGGACCAGTATGGACCAGTGCGGACCAGTATGGACCACTACGGACCAGTATGGACCAATGCCGACCAGAACAGACCAGTACGGACCAATGCCGACCAGAACAGACCGGTACGGACCAGTACGGACCAGTATGGACCAGTGCGGACCAGTATGGACCAGTGAGGACCAGTACGGACCAGTACGGACCAGTATGGACCAGTACGGACCAGTATGGACCATTATGGACCAGTACGGACCAGAACGGACCAATAGGGAACACTACGGACCAGTACGGACCAGTGCGGACCAGAACAGACCAGTACGGACCAGTATGGACCAGTGCGGACCAGTATGGACCAGTGCGGACCAGTACGGACCAGTACGGACCAGTATGGACCAGTACGGACCAGTATGGACCAGTATGGACCAGTACGGACCAGAACGGACCAATAGGGAACACTATGGACCAGTACGGACCAGTGCGGACCAGAACAGACCAGTACGGACCAGAACGGACCAGTACGGACCAGTATGGACCAGTGCGGACCAGAACAGACCAGTACGGACCAGTACGGACCAGTATGGACCAGTGCGGACCGGTATGGACCAGTGCGGACCAGTGCGGACCAGTATGGACCAGTGCGGACCAGAACCGACCAGTACGGAATACTAGGGACCAGTACGGACCACAAGGGGGCAGTACGGAGCAGTGTGGACCAGTACGGACCTGGACGGACCAGTATGGACCAGTGAGGACCAGTGCGGACCAGAACTGACCAGTACGGACTAGGACGGACCACTATGGAACAGAACGTACCAGAACGGACCAGTACGGACTGGTAGGGACCAGTACGGACCGGTAGGGAACACTACGGACCAGTATGGACCAGTATGGACCAGAACGGACCAGTACGGACCACTATGGACCAGTACGGGCCAGAATGGACCAGTACGGACCACTATGGAACAGTACGGACCAGAACGGACCAGTATGGACCAGTGCGGAGCAGAACGGACCAGTACGGACCAGTACGGAATACTAGTGACCAGTGCGGACCACTAGGGGGCAGTACGGAGCACTATGGACGAGTATGGACCAGTGCGGACCTGTACGGACCACTATGGACAAGAGCAGACCAGTACGGACCAGTACGGACCAGTATGGACCGGTATGGACCAGTACGGACCAGTACGGACCAGTATGGACCAGTATGGACCAGTGCGGACCAGTACGGACCAGTATCGACAAGGGCAGACCAGAACGGACCAGTACGGACCAGTACGGAACACTATGGACCAGTACGGACCAGAATAGACCAGTACGGACCACTATGGACCAGTACGGACCAGAACGGACCAGTACGGACCAGTACGGAATACTAGGGACCAGTACGGACCACAAGGGGGCATTACGGAGGAGTATGGACCAGTACGGACCAGGACGGTCCAGTATGGACCAGTGAGGACCAGTGCGGACCAGAACCGACCAGTACGGACTAGTACGGACCACTATGGAACAGAACGTACCACTATGGACCAGTGCGGACCAGTACGGACCAGTATGGACCAGTATGGACCAGTACGGACCAGTATGGACCAGTACGGACCAGTACGGACCAGTACGGATCAGTAGGGACCAGTGCGGACCACTATGGACCACTACGGACCAGTACGGACCACTACGGACCAGGACGGACCAGTACGGACCAGTATGGACCAGGGCGGACCAGAACAGACCAGTACGGACCAGAACGGACCAGTATGGACCAGTATGGACCAGTATGGACCAGTACGGACCAGTATGGACCAGTATGGACCAGTACGGACCAGTATGGACCAGTATGGACCACTACGGACCAGTATGGACCAGAACGGACCAGTACGGACCAGATCGGACCAGTACGGACCAGTATGGACCAGTGCCGACCAGAACAGACCAGTACGGACCAGTACGGACCAGTATGGACCAGTGCGGACCAGTATGGACCAGTGCGGACTAGTACGGACCAGTATGGACCAGTATGGACCAGTACGGACCAGTATGGACCAGTATGGACCAGTACGGACCAGAACGGACCAATAGGGAACACTACGGACCAGTACGGACCAGTGCGGACCAGAACAGACCAGTACGGACCAGAACGGACCAGTACGGACCAGTATGGACCAGTGCGGACCAGAACAGGCCAGTACGGACCAGTACGGACCAGTATGGACCAGTGCGGACAGGTATGGACCAGTGCGGACCAGTGCGGACCAGTATGGACCAGAACGGACCAGTACGGACCAGTACGGAATACTAGGGACCAGTACGGACCACAAGGGGGCATTACGGTGGAGTATGGACCAGTACGGACCAGGACGGTCCAGTATGGACCAGTGAGGACCAGTGCGGACCAGAACCGACCAGTACGGACTAGTACGGACCACTATGGAACAGAACGTACCACTATGGACCAGTGCGGACCAGTACGGACCAGTATGGACCAGTATGGACCAGTACGGACCAGTATGGACCAGTACGGACCAGTACGGACCAGTACGGATCAGTAGGGACCAGTGCGGACCACTATGGACCACTACGGACCAGTACGGACCACTACGGACCAGGACGGACCAGTACGGACCAGTATGGACCAGGGCGGACCAGAACAGACCAGTACGGACCAGAACGGACCAGTATGGACCAGTATGGACCAGTATGGACCAGTACGGACCAGTATGGACCAGTATGGACCAGTACGGACCAGTATGGACCAGTATGGACCACTACGGACCAGTATGGACCAGAACGGACCAGTACGGACCAGATCGGACCAGTACGGACCAGTATGGACCAGTGCCGACCAGAACAGACCAGTACGGACCAGTACGGACCAGTATGGACCAGTGCGGACCAGTATGGACCAGTGCGGACTAGTACGGACCAGTATGGACCAGTATGGACCAGTACGGACCAGTATGGACCAGTATGGACCAGTACGGACCAGAACGGACCAATAGGGAACACTACGGACCAGTACGGACCAGTGCGGACCAGAACAGACCAGTACGGACCAGAACGGACCAGTACGGACCAGTATGGACCAGTGCGGACCAGAACAGACCAGTACGGACCAGTACGGACCAGTATGGACCAGTGCGGAGAGGTATGGACCAGTGCGGACCAGTGCGGACCAGTATGGACCAGAACGGACCAGTACGGACCAGTACGGAATACTAGGGACCAGTACGGACCACAAGGGGGCAGTACGGAGCAGTGTGGACCAGTACGGACCTGGACGGACCAGTATGGACCAGTGAGGACCAGTGCGGACCAGAACCGACCAGTACGGACTAGTACGGACCACTATGGAACAGAACGTACCAGAACGGACCAGTACGGACTGGTAGGGACCAGTACGGACCGGTAGGGAACACTACGGACCAGTATGGACCAGTACGGACCAGAACGGACCAGTACGGACCAGTATGGACCAGTACGGGCCAGAATGGACCAGTACGGACCACTATGGAACAGTACGGACCAGAACGGACCAGTATGGACCAATGCGGACCAGAACAGACCAGTACGGACCAGTACGGACCAGTATGGACCAGTGCGGACCAGTATGGACCAGTGCGGACCAGTGTGGAACAGAACGGACAAGTACGGACTAGTACGGACCACTATGGAACAGAACGGACCAGTATGGACCAGTGCGGACCAGAACAGACTACTATTGACCAGTACGGACCACTAGGGGCAGTACGGAGCACTATGGACCAGTATGGACCAGTGCGGACCAGTACGGACCAGTATGGACAAGGGCAGACCAGTACGGACCAGTACGGACCAGTATGGACCGGTATGGACCGGTACGGACCAGTACGGACCAGTATGGACCAGTATGGACCAGTGCGGACCAGTACGGACCAGTATGGACAAGGGCAGACCAGAACGGACCAGTACGGACCAGCACGGAACACTATGGACCAGTACAGACCAGAACGGACCAGAACGGACCACTATGGACCAGTACGGACCAGAACGGACCAGTACGGACCAGTACGGAATACTAGGGACCAGTACGGACCACAAGGGGGCAGTACGGAGCAGTATGGACCAGTACGGACCTGGACGGAGCAGTATGGACCAGTATGGACCAGTATGGACCAGAACCGACCAGTACGGACTAGTACGGACCACTATGGAACAGAACGTACCAGAACGGACCAGTACGGACTGGTAGGGACCAGTACGGACCGGTAGGGACCAGTACGGACCACTATGGAACAGTACGGACCAGAACGGACCAGTATGGACCAGTGCGGACCAGAACAGACCAGTACGGAGCAGTACGGACCAGTATGGACCAGTGCGGACCAGTATGGACCAGTGCGGACCAGTGCGGAACAGAACGGACTAGTACGGACCACTATGGACCAGTACGGAGCAGAACGGAACAGTACGGACTACTAGTGACCAGTACGGACCACTTGGGGGCAGTACGGAGCACTATGGACCAGTATGGACCAGTGCGGACCAGTACTGACCAGTATGGACAAGGGCAGACCAGTACGGACCAGTACGGACCAGTATGGACCGGTATGGACCGGTACGGACCAGTACGGACCAGTATGGACCAGTATGGACCAGTGCGGACCAGTACGGACCAGTATGGACAAGGGCAGACCAGAACGGACCAGTACGGACCAGCACGGAACACTATGGACCAGTACGGACCAGAACGGACCAGAACGGACCACTATGGACCAGTACGGACCAGAACGGACCAGTACGGACCAGTACGGAATACTAGGGACCAGTACGGACCACAAGGGGGCAGTACGGAGCAGTATGGACCAGTACGGACCAGGACGGACCAGTATGGACCAGTGAGGACCAGTGCGGACCAGAACCGACCAGTACGGACTAGTACGGACCACTATGGAACAGAACGTACCAGAACGGACCAGTACGGACTGGTAGGGACCAGTACGGACCAGTACGGACCAGTACGGACCAGTATGGACCAGTATGGACCAGTACGGACCAGAACGGACCAATAGGGAGCACTATGGACCAGTACGGACCAGTGCGGACCAGAACAGACCAGTACGGACCAGAACGGACCAGTACGGACCAGTATGGACCAGTGCGGACCAGAACAGACCAGTACGGACCAGTACGGACCAGTATGGACCAGTGCGGACC
>NW_027100403.1:0-49924 GCF_031753505.1 Anomalospiza imberbis | reverse complement strand
ACTAAGGCAATGAAGGTGCAGAAATAATCTTCACTTTATACTGGAATTGAAAATCTCTCTTGTGGAATGAGCTGCTGGCTCTTCCTTAGCTGAGTTGCTGCCTGTTCCTGATGTTGTCTAGAAGTTGTATAGCAGCATCACTGTAAAGCTGAGATGACTTTGTTAAATTCTATGTCCCTGTTGCTTTTGTGGGGAATACTGGCTTTCAACGGGAATTTACCCAAAAAGTAGTATTTCTTATTCCCATTTGTCAGAAATGGGAGTAATGCAGGTGTTTGCCTGCCGAAGAAACTTCTTCCCATACCTCATGTGGTGTAGGAAGGAGATAAACAGAGTGTGTGTCAGTTTCACAAGTAGGAAGTCTGAGCACTTTTTCCATTACTAATAACTGCTTCTGTTGTCAAGCTACTGTCAAAGTTTCTTCTAAGATGGGGTTCAAATATAAAGCAATAAGGTAAGAATGGAATTTTGTAGGTCAAGTCCAGTAACTAAGAGCTTGATGGCATGGGGAAGCTTGATATTATTCCTGATGATAAATTCTGCTGGCTGTGCAGAAACATGTGTCTAGGTTATTGAAGTGAAAATGAGAGGTCAGAATTACTCTTGAGTGAGCAGGGGCTTATAAACACGTAATGCATTGTTTATGCTATAAATAAAAGTATATGCTAACAGCAATTCCTTTTGTTTTAGAGGGACTCTGAATATGTCTGGCATAGCTCTTAGCAGACTTGCACAGGAGAGAAAAGCCTGGAGAAAAGATCATCCATTTGTAAGTATGAAAGCCACCAAATATCTGACTCTGCAATTGTTCAGTGTTCTGGTGATGATTTTTTTTAAAAATAAAATAAATATTTTTAAAATGAAAAAAAAAAAAAAGTAGTGCAAAAAGAAGTAACTTTGTGTAAGGATAAAATATTTAATGAAGTATTTTAAGTACATCTTGTAAAATCCTCACCATATGTCTTTTTGCCTTGATTCAGGGATTTGTAGCAGTACCTACAAAAAATCCAGATGGCACAATGAATCTAATGAACTGGGAGTGTGCTATTCCAGGAAAGAAAGGGGTAAGACTTGCTGTTCTCCTGATTTCTCATTTTATGGTGAAAAGTAACATAAGTTGCTTATGCATTACACTGACAATTGAGAATTTACCTTACGTATAATTTGATAAAGAAGTTTGTGTCCTGCTGCTACTTTAGAATTAAAAGTGCTGTGGACTAGGAATATTGGACAAAGTACACCATAAGAGTGTTCAACTCTTGGCACTTAGCACCTTAAGAATACAAGTTTTCAGAGGAGTGTTTAAGAGTCTTGTACTGAAAGTGGAGGTTCTTTCTTTTGGGTCTTTGGTATGGGACTTTTTTGCCTTGCCTTTTCTACTGCCTTTTGCCAGTTTGCCTAAAGACCCTAATGATCTTGTTTCTTAGATTCTCAGAAGAATCTCTGTGTAGGCAAAACCTGCAGGGTCTGTGATGCTGCCTTAGTTGAATGCTGGACATAACATTGCTGTTACAGTTACAACTTGGTTTTTGTCAAATATTCTAGCTCAGTGTAAGGAAAAACTCATCCCCTTGTGCTCTGCCAGAAAAATATTATTCCCCATAACAGTTTATGTAACTTATGGAGATGTCACCTTTAAATACTTAGGTAAAATTTATTTGCCATACAAAATCTTCTTGGTATTGGCTTTGAAGTTTTGTAAACCACAAAATGGAGCGAACAAAGCCTTAAAGCCAGCTTCACGTGTACTAGAAAATGTGTCACACCCGGAAAAGATCAGTTAGGCTGATGTGATTCCTGCTGATTAAAAAAATTATATTTAACAAGAAGCAGCACGACTTATCCATCTCCACCAGACCAAGCAGTTGCTCTCTATTCCCTTTGTATTTGGAGGCATCCTATACTGCAGCTGCTTTCCCTAAGATGAATAGTTAAAATCACCAAAATGTTTTCTTGTCAGCCAGATTAAATATTGAAGTGGTGTTAGTCCTGGGTGGGATACGCCGTTCACTCATTTGACAGCAAATGACTTGTTAACTACCTAAAATTTGACTCAAAAAACATCTGCAACTAGTCCCATAATGCAATATGGTCTCGATGATACTGCTGTCATACTGTTAGCCTTGTAGGGCTTCTGAGTGTCTGCTATCTTTCACCCGTAAGGTATGTTGCTCTATCAGAAAAATGATAAAAACTTCACCAACTCTTCTCTTCTGTGTAAATTATTAAAAGCTATTTGTCTTCCTGTGACTGAAAGCAAATAAAATCAGTAGTTTATTCCATCAAAAAGCTCATATTTTCTACAAAGGAACTCCTCTGAGAAGGTATGGATTTTTCTAGTTGTTGACAACTGACTACAGCAATTTAGAATGAGTTCTTTAAATACACTATAGCAAATAGAATCAAATTCATTCACTTCTGGAAATGTTATCTTATTAATTCCTAGCATGTTTTTCTTCCTTTACTAGCTTGAGACTTCACATAATGAATACCAATGACAGTGGAGTGATTTTTCTCTTTTCTTGTGGGTTTTCTGGGTGTTTTGTTTTGGTTTTCGTTCAGCTAAAAATCACATAGTTCAGATAGGAAATAATAAAGAATTTCCTTCTAAGGTGGTCTTCAAACCTGTCTGTCTGTCTGTGAGGATAAGATTTGATCAGTTTTGCTTTTAAGATGTGAAACCATCTTCACTCCAGTTGTTTTAAAGAATCAACCCAACATTTACTTCCATTGCAGTGTTTCCATAGCAAGAGCAAGTTACAGAGAAGTATCAGAGAAATAAATTTTACAGCTATAAGAATATTTTCTGTTTTTCTACACTTCGTAGCAGAACTCAGGTTGTCAGAAGAAGTGTTTTGTATATTTGAGGCAGTCTTTTTGTCTATTGCTAGATGGTTTTTTTCTTGTTTTAATGACCCTTTTAAGTAGTGCTGTCTCACTAGGTTTGCTCTATGTCATGGGAGCTGCTCCTATGAGTGCCATTTCCAGTTTTGGATAGGGATAAAGAGCCTTTTAAAATTTCTTGTTATACAGAAAGATGGCATCTGTGAGACTACATTCTACCAAACACAAACAGGGTTAGTTTAGACTAGTGAATCTCATTAACTGTAGTGGTAGTACAGTTCTGTCCACATTTTTATTTCATTTGTGGTTTTATTAGCCACATTCTCATAAGGCACAAGAGAAGCCATTTATATTCACATGCTTAAGGGGTGTATCCATATCCTATCTTCTCAAACTTTTGTGGGGGTACAACAGCCCCTTCCTCGTTGTACATGTATAGTGTAAAACTTCAGAAGTATTCTGTTCTTATGTAGTGTGAAAATTGTACTTTCATATGGAATTACTGGTGATGACACTGACTGTGTTGATGAGTTGGCATCACTTACTAGCTGAAGAAAGAAACCCCTTCTTTTCCACTTCAGCTTCTTCTACAGGTAGAATAGCTTACCATAGTCTAGACAGTGTGCTACAGTGCAGGACAGCTATTTTCTCTGTGTAGCAGAAGAATGTCTTGTGCTTTGCCTGAGAAACGATGTTTTTGGTAAGCTTTTTTCCACAATTTTGACTTTTCATTACTGTAACCAAAATTCTGCATTAACTCTTGACAGACACCGTGGGAAGGAGGCTTATTTAAACTACGGATGCTTTTCAAGGATGACTACCCTTCTTCACCCCCAAAATGTAAGTAAAATTACCACAGGTTTATAAAAACAGTGTTGAATTAATCCATGAGGTTCTTACAAACGGTTATTACTTTCTTACAGTTTTGTTTGATTTTTGGTTTGGTCTTTTTTTTTTAAAGATACATTGCTTTTCCTTTTTTCCCCACCCACTTGCAATTCTTCACAGAAAGTTGTGATGAAGTCAGCTAAATGTTCAGTATATCAGAATTGGGAGGGGAGGGAGATTGGTGTGTAGGTTCCCTCAAAGTTTGACAAAAGCATCACTTGAAATTCTCACTTCATTATCAGCTGTCCTTGGAAACTAATATGTAGGCACGCTTAGACTAAATCCCTATGTTCTTACTGTTAAGTTGATCTTCTAAGCTGAGAACTCAGAAGACAGGAACTTGGAAAAAAGGGTTCTCTGACTGGAACCTTTTAATCAACTTGCTCTAAAATATTAATCTGTTCTTTTTCTGCTACTGTGTATAACTTAGTAGATCTTCAGATACCTAGTTTCCTTAAGTTTTTGAACTGAATTTTCCTTATATCATCTCAAACTTCACCTATTATAGAAACTTGAAAACATCTATTACATTGCATGGTTTCTTGGTTCTTGAATTGGCTACCTTCTCAAATCAAGGACAGTGATTATAAATTGCTCTTTTTACAGCAATTCATCTCTCATCACATTAGCATATTTCAGCTCTGTCAGCTCCTGGCTACTCCTTTTGTTTGATACCACTTGTAACACAGGGGCAAACATCTCTTGTGAATGAAAACATTTCACATTATTTCCTTGAAAAATACCAGTTTTCACATCCTAATAGTGTTAAAGGAATTGTCATGCCTTAAAAGAAGATGTATATGTGACTAATAAGACTCCCTACCAGTGCAGCTTCTGAAGTAGCACTGAACCTCATAGGGCAGCAAGATTGTTATGTCTTGTGAATATTTGCCGTGTCAGAAGGATGAGAAAACTGCACTAATACCTAGATATTGCATATATTGCAAAAGGAGTGTTCATTACTTTACTGAAGATGCTAGCTGTTGCATTTAAGTCCTGTAAAGATTAAAAGCAATGCCAGAATATAGATTGAGTGGCAGAAGGAAAGCTGCACAAGCCTTCGGTTAGTCTTGTAATTTAAACTTGGTTCCTTTTGTTCAGTGCGTCTTGATTATCTATAGGAAAATATGAAACTGAAAAAAAATGCTAAGAACTTAAGTCTTCCTTGTGTGAAACTTCCATTATTTTAAAGTGAGGAGAGAAAGGATGAGTGAAGGGTAGTATCTTTCCTTTACATAGTAGTATGTAAAGCTGAAAAGATAGAATTGTTTTTAAAAGGTCTTTATCACAAAGCTACTAGGAATTACTTTGTCCGTTTCAATTCCTAAACCAAAAGATTACCAGTCAAAAAGATAATGTTGGATTGCCTGGATTGGTATCACAGATGTGATGGAGTTTCTGTTTTAGGTGTGGGCTGAGCCAAGAAGAAAACTGGTATTAATAGCTCCAGAAACTGGTGGGGTTTTATTTGGGAGACTTTTGCCAGCGTTGGTTTGGGGATTTTTGGGTTTTGTTTTCCCCCAGCTGATCTAACTCAACTCTCAGATCTTCCTCTTAGCACTGTATGCAAGTAATTTCCTCTTCTTTATCAGGTAAATTTGAACCACCGTTATTCCACCCAAACGTGTATCCTTCAGGCACCGTGTGTCTCTCCATCTTAGAGGAGGATAAGGACTGGCGGCCAGCAATCACAATTAAACAGGTCATTAGTTGTACTTAGACATATTCTTAATACTTTTGCTTTGCTTGCTTATCTGATGCGAATTATAAGATGTTCACCCTGTGTACCTGAATTGGTTTCTAAGAGTTTTTCACTCAATCTCTATTAGTAATACCCATAATATATGCCTGTTACTTCTATTCCTTTTTCCATAGATCTTGTTAGGCATACAAGAACTTCTAAACGAACCAAATATTCAAGACCCAGCTCAAGCAGAGGCTTACACAATTTACTGGTAAGTGTCTTTGCATATGAACCTGAAAGCTGTCATATTGCCTACAGGTGTCTGTTACTTGTAGTATAACGTGCAAATGTTTTTACAAATGACATGGGAAATTCTCTTACCTTCATTACTGTATTCTGCGGAGATGCCTAGATTGTGCTAAACTTGAACAAAATGGTAACTTCATGGCTGTTAGGCTAGTGGAGCTTTTAATAGCAAAGCAACAGCAATAAGGTGTGGAAGACTCCTCATATCGTGATTTTCATCCTGCTTCTAGCCTAACGCAGAGTCCTTTCCCTTAAAGGCTGAATTAGTAACAATGTGGTGTAATGGGAGAAGAGAGACAGAGCAGGAGAAGAGGAGAGGAGACTGAATTAGGTGACAAGTCACATTCGTCAGTACAGGAGTAACTTACTTCTGCCCAGTAGTGCATACCTGTAAGAACTTGTGCCTGAAGGACAGAGGAGAGCTGTGGTCACTGCAGGAAACATGGCATTTTGGGAAAACTACATCTTCCAAAAGAGTAGGTTGAAATTAGCAGAATGAAGTTTGCATTGATTAGGAAAGGGGATAATTTGTGAGCTAGAGACGTTTTGGGTTTGTTTGGGGTATTTTTTTTTTTTTTTTTTTTAGGCTTAGTTGTAAAAGTTTTCCCACCATTAGAAATGGATATCTGTTCTATAATCTGTAGGGAAGCAAAACATTTTAAACAAATGCTTTTGGCAGTGGTAGCTACTGATATAGTAACCAAGATGGAATTGTGGAATTACAATTCTGGATAGAAGAGGCCTCCAGGAGAGTGCCAAGTTTGAAAAATAACATTTTATGTGACTGCACTTGCAAGCTATGGTAAATATGGTTTTTTATAGGGTCCTAGTGAAAAGGAAACATAGGGATGGATAGTGTTTTTTGCATTTAATAATGGCTTCACTCAGTGTTACTTTTTAAAGTACTTACTGAAGGCATGATGGAGTTGAGTGCATATGGAAGATGGTTAAGTGGCCACAGTTGTAGGAGCCAGGAATGATGAAGAAGGCCTCAATAATATACTTCTGTACATGTATAGATAGGCTGTGTTTTATTGTTTTTAATCACCTCCCACATGCATGTATGTACAAAACCAGTCTTGGCTAGTCTTCTGTTTAAAGGGCTTCCAGGGGGAAGAAATGTTTAGCTTAAAATATTACAGGATTTATGTTACTTCAAGTATGTATAGTCTCCCATTTATGCTTTTCATGTCTCTTGGACATTCAGAGTATTTCAGATGGGTTACTATTATTCTGCAGTCTGAGAGTGTGTCTCTCTTGCTGCTTATGATATGTGGTAGAAGTTAAACAGAGCAGGATTGTGCACACATCTGTAATGTTGGCATAGTTGATAAATACTGCAGGAGATGCACCATTGTTTACATAGATGTCTTTCAGTCAAGCTGTTAAACTTTCAAGAATAAACATTCAGAATAAGAATACATATTCTCAGGATTCCTTTGGTACTGTCGTTCAGTAACTTTAGCGTGCCTAAGGTGCTAGCCTACTTCCTCCTCTTTGCTGTAGGCATTCAGGGTCTGCTATGGAAGGCATTCTTCTGTGTGGATTCTATGGGTGCCAGACTTCAAAGCTAGGCTATGTTCTCAAAGGGTTTGCCTTCAGCAATGACTTCTGTTTCTCTTCATTATGAAACTAACTCTGTAATACAGCCTCTGATCTGAGAATTACCCTTTCTCTTTTCAGCCAAAACAGAGTGGAATATGAAAAGAGGGTTCGAGCACAAGCCAAGAAGTTTGCACCATCATAAGCATTTGTCACACAGCATCTTAAAAAGGAAGGGATTGGTTTGGCAAGAACTTGTTTACAAAACTTTTGCAAAATGTAATGTTGCTATGTACAATTAATATCCACATAAGGGGAGGGGGTTGTATGTGTGCCATTTTCCATATTCGCCAGTTGTATACAGTTCTAAATTTGCTGAATTGCCCCCAGTTTTTTCATACAGGGTCTCTTCCTTCAGTCTTTTGTATTTTTGATTGTTATGTAAAACTTGCTTTTATTTTAATATTGATGTCAGTATTTCAACTGCTGTAAAATTATAAACTTTTATACTTCTATAAATTCACTAGTATCTCTAGTTACTTTGCTATCTGATGCAGGCATGCTTTAAAATGTTAGAACTATATTTAGCCTCTAGCTGGCTGTATGAAAAAAAATCATGCCCTCCACCCCCTTCCCTCCCTGAATTTGTTTTTTCTATCTTTCAGAAACTAGGTTGTTATTGCTTAAGAGCCTCTGAGATCCAAAGTTAGCCAGCATCCTTATTCTGCATCACTTTCTTTGTGTTTATATGGCATTCTGTCTGTGTTGCTGTTTAGAGTAAATAAACTGTTTATATAAAGGGCTTTGTTTCATTTATCTTCATTAAAATTACTAAAAGACTGCCATTCAAACTGCTCTGAAAGCAATTCAGTGCAAGTTCCGTTTTTAAGGCATGTGATGCTGCGTTTGCCTTTGGTTTAGATGTTGCCTTCATTTGTTTTGCCTGTCCCTGACCTGGAGAGCACCTATGTGGCCCGTCCTTACTACACACTACCGTGTGTGGTAACTGCAGCAAGTCAATTCTGATCAGTTCCTCAAGCAGAGATCAACTGCTTACTGTGTATAATGGGATCAGCATACTGATGTGACTATGTTAATATAAAATCGTGAGCTTTTGAGTGATATGAACAATAATAGAAGTTGTCCAAGGGATGCTGATGACTTTTAATGGAGCTTGTTTATCAGAAACAATTTTGTGCCTCTTTCCATATATTAATCCATACAGCTTCTAGGGAAAGCATGTGCTCTGTGCAATTAGAATTTCCTTCTGTAAAGGAAATCTGTTAAATTATGTAAGTTGTGTTTATGTATGTCAAGCTGATACACCCTCTATTAAACTTTCACTGCTTTTTAAATTATATTTTTAAGTCAAAATAATTCTGCAAAACAAAAAAAAGTTAAAAGCTTTGTTCCATCTGAGCTTAGCTTCTTCAGTGGTTTTAATAAAAAAAGCCTACAGCTCGGCACTTAAGTTAATTACACAGCTCTGTTCCCAGATCTGTATTGCTTGTCTGCATTTGATCACTACAGCTTTATAATATAAAAGCATTCCCCCAAATTAGAATAGCTAAACCATGTGAGACATGCTCACATGGTTTTTAGGCTTTTAAAAGTTATGTTGAATTGCTTTCTTGTCACTGTCCAAGAAATCCTTGCTAAAGCAGTACATTTGGGACAGATTTCATATGGGTGGGGAGGTTATTGAAAAAACAAAATCAAAAGGAAAGTCTGCTTGCAGAATTAATTTACTTATGCTTCTTGTTTTTAAAAGGGAAATTGTGTATTGGTACCACCAAACTGCTGCTGTTGCTCCCAGCTCTAGCTCCAGTAGCACTAGTAATTAATCCTTCTAGTAGGAGAGGGACAAGAGGAGAAAGTCCTGTGATGTGAAGAACTTCTATTTGTGAAAGTGAGTCTAAGAATTGTCCTTAGTACTGCCAATTCTACTGAAGGATCACAAAGTTTAGGTTTCAGTTGGGTGCTTGAAACTCCAAAGAGTATTCTATTTAAATACATATAAAACAACTGCTAACAGCTCATTTTCACTATACAAACTGGCAGGCGTAGCGAAAAGTGACCTAAGATACTAGTGCTGGTACGAGTGTCACAAAGCTTTAAGGACCAGACAATGTGTATTTCTTACTTGGTACAGTGCCACTTCGAGTGATGAAAATACACACTGATGAACCTGTGATGTGAAATTTCACAGTACAGTTCTGAATATGAAGTGCCAAAAACACTGTGTTGTTGCTTAGGACTGTATCAGGGTAAATAAAATGAGCAATTAAAGTTCCTGAAAAGACATACTGAAATGTTAAAGCAATTCCAAGAAGTAATTTTTCCTTTCAGGCTTAGCTCAGTTTATTCTAAATGATTAAGTAGTTGAAATACATATGGCAGGTTCAAGCCTACAAAAAGTCAGAGATTCCCTATGTGGTAGGTACCATGAACAGGGCAATAGCTTAGTCATGTTCTCCTGTTGAAATATAGACCAGAAGTTAAGCAAGTTTACCTAATATACTATTAGTTAAAAAAAATCCCCTATAAACCACTTTCCAGACACATTTTAGAATACTGGGTTATTTTTTAACTTGTAACCAAGCTTCAAACTCGTTACAAAATAATTTAATGTTCCATACTTACCTAAAAATTAAATAACCTAGAGCCCTCGTGCATAAAATACCTTCAAACGTGCACAGAGACTGAGGTTTGCTAAGCACCAAGTTACAGGTGAACAAGACACACTCAAGTATTCACAAGAAAACTTCTTTATACAAGGTGTTACAAATCTTTGGGATTGTTGGGGATTTTTATTCCTTCTGGACTGCTCTCATCAATGCTTTCACTGCTTTCAGTGGCATCATCTGGACTGCTCACGTTGTCCTCCTCAGAGTCTTCCTTCCTTTGTGCTAGACTGGAAACATTTTTCAACATTATAAAAGCAAAATAATTTATAGTAAGTAAAACTATTAATTTAAATTAAATTTCATTACCCTGAGGAATTGACTGGCCTGTTGGGATTAGAAAATTCTTTTTCTAAGTCAACATCAAATGGATCTGGAAAAAGAAGGAAAAACTGCAGAAGATGAAAAAAGCATTTTCATAATGGTCTTCCTTCATTTTCATAGATTAATGGCAGGGAGGGAAAGGCAGAGAAAGGCTAGTTCACATCTCTTATAAGTCTACCATAGTTGTTTGAGGAGAAACTGGGGGAGATGAGAAAATGGGAACCCAAGTCCTGCCTGCCCAGTCTAGGCTTTTCACTCTTTTCCCTCACCCCCTCCAAGGGGTTCTGTAGCTCTTTTGAGGTGGTCAGATTGCATAAGTATGTTTCTAAGGCTTTGGGTAAGAAAACATGGATTCAGTTCTACAACAGCTATCTAGTTAGCTGATGTCCACTGAGAAGTGAATTACAGCTGTCCAGGTTTAGCTCTTGCTGAGTAAGGGTAGGGCTGGGCTTACTTTGGCTGAAGTAGCTGGGAAAAACTGTCAGAAAAGTCAAACAAATCTTGGTTCTGCAGTTCCACCAGAAAATACATAGGATTGTAGGTGTCAAGTGTGCTTTAAGTGGCATAGCCGTGTTGCCTCTTAAGAGCTGTCTTCAGTTTAATCTAACTAGACAGGCTTCCAAGAGGATGGTTTAATTCAGTATCATGGCAAAGAGATCAAAGTTTAGAGCAAGTGAAGGCTATTGACCGTCTTCTTACAGTATGAGCCCCTGGCCTATTTTAAGGGCTTAATCACCACGAAAGGAAAATGTTAATTAGGATAATCCCTTTTCATATGTTCTTGATTATTTGCTTTTCTTTGTGCTGTCTTGAATGAGACCAAGCACTCACTGGTGAATACAGCCTGAAATACTGGGATTGCAATAAATTACTGTAAGACTTTGGGAATAAACTACTTGTACTTATTATAAATTATTTTAATTATAGGTCTGATTTTAAACATCTTGATTGAGTATTATATAAATATGTCTATTAAAGGTCCTTCTTAGATTTATGTATAACTAACCTACTGTCTGACCGTATGCCTGTATTTCTCTCATAGTTCCTTCTCAATTACTAGTCTTTTTACTCATACTCTGTTTTTAACATCTGTATAGAAAACAAGGAAGCATTGTATTTTCTTATTGCTCCCAAGTTTTCCAATTTGGTTAGCTGAATAAGGGTAACTGCTTTACGGATCACCTGTGAATACCCTATGCATTAAATTGCTTTAGTTATTTTCACCCTATTTGAGTTGAAAAAAATGGGCAAACAGGTACACTTAGCATAGTATAAAGACAGAACACGTATCTGCAAAGCACTTATTTTCCACCTTGCTAATATTTTTATGAGATTTAAGGAAAAGACTGTGAAGAAACTAGTTAGAAAAAAGGGCATGTGTAGTGTTTCTCTGTCTTTCCCTTACCTACTTCTTCGTCTTTTTTTTCTTGGACACAGGCTAAAAAGTCCTTCTCAATGATTAGCATGTCGTCCTGGCAATGACAGGCTGCATATTTTTCCAAGAGATTTTTGTTCAGGTCAATAAATGCCTTACCCCATTTAAATTTCCTTAGAAGAATGGTGGCTAGATCTGGGAATCCTAAAAGAGAAAATAAATTATCGGTTTTCTTCTTTACTCTGAGATTTCACTCAGCTTACATGTTTCTAGTTCAGTATGTGCATTCATGTCAATACAAGAGAAAGATGTTTGCCAGTGTTTCTTTCAGTGTTCCAAGGATTAAAACTTTTGGAAAGACTACAGATATTTTCAAATTTCAGTTTAACTTGAAACTGAATTGAATCCAAGAACTGAATCCAAGAGTAATTCATAGCCTTCTAGCAAGTGCTACATAAAATATTTTGTACAGGTAATGAATGATTCAAGCTCTAGGTCCCACGGCCCTTCAGTACAAGACCAATTGTACATACAGTATTTTCAGAAGATAAGATTTGTCTGCAGTATGGTAGAGCTTTTCTCTTATCAAAGTTCTGTGATGAGAACAAAACATCACAAGAGGGGGCAATTTCTGTTGTTCTTACCCAGACCTCGACCTATCAACAGCCAGCTGCTACCTCTCATTAAGGCAAACTTGCCTAAGGATTCGTGTTCCATCTTCTTTTTTTTTAAGTTTTTCTAACGTTATACACCATCCAGACAAAATGAGGATAATCAGTTTGTGTCCTGTTTAGTAGCTCACATGAATACTCCATGGATACCTCAGTTTGACTGGTAACATGCACTTGGAAGAAGGCTAGGACAATCTGATCCCAGAGTCAAGAAAGTGATGACCCGTATTGACAGCATTACAGTTTATTTTGTCGGAGACCATCTCTTCTGATTTATTAAGGATGTAGCAATTGCTAGCACCATATTTCACATCAGACAAATTGAGCCTACCAACAATGCAAAATGCTGCAGCAAAAGCTTCCACACAGGACAGCTTGCACGGCCGACCGTAGTTTACAGGATTTGCAGCCACCAAGTAAGGCAGCAACCGCAGATGACTCCCCCTCATTCTCTTAAAGGGAGTTTCTTCTAATTTGGCCCATGAGCAATCTATTACTGCAATTCCACTCTGAGCAATGACATGCCTGAAAAAAAGAAACATCACTGTATTTGAAAAATTGTCACCATTATACGGATGATGTGAGAATTCCAATTGCTGCTTTATATTGGCAACAAACTTGCATATATCCCCTGCTTTTGTCAATGAGAACCCATACGCTTTCCAATAACCTATAATAGAGACGCAATGAGAAAGATTAGTAGCATGGTTTTCCTCTAACCATGCAAATGGCAAAAAAAGGTTTACCCATGTGTTTCAAAATGAAATGTGAATAATTCTTCAACCTTCAACTACACCGAAGTTCCAATTTGGGTTGTCTGCTAGGTTCTCTCTGCTTCTAGAGACAAATCTTTTTTTTCTGCAGGCACATTTGAAGAAAATTCTCATTTTCCGCAAAAACTTTTCTGGTTAACACCAACTTCGGCTGTCTAACCGAAGAACTTGAGTAGAGCATGATGGAAAACACAGTAGCTATAGGGCCGTGCTCTGAAGAAACTAACCTACAGGATGTGCACTTTGATTTTTCATTGGGATCTACAGATGCTTTGCTCATCTGTAGCTGTTTTTACACTAGCTGTGTAAAAATGTTAAGCTGATTTGATAAAACGACTCTGTTTCTCACGTTCATGCATCAGTGTAATGTAATAAGGTCAATTTTACTCCATATGAGTTTCAGCCATGTATCAGTGGTTAAAATGCTCTCTCTAATACAGCATCAGGACGGTATTTGAACCAAGTGCTCTCCCTCACAGTCTGCACCTCCCCCACTTGCCTCGCCGCCCGAGTTTTGCCAACAGGCACCGAGGCCCCCACCTGTCAGCCGGAGAGACGTACTCCGTGGCCAGCGGACTCAGGACGACGCCCGGGAATCTCTGGCGGAGGTGCAGGGTTCGCAGCAACCCCTTCCGGGCTAGTTTTCTCCCGGTGCATTTCTTGGGATCGCAGTGTCCGAGCTCCCACATGGCAAGGGGGCAGGGAAACTTGGCCTCCCGAGCGCCCCCATCCGCGGCCCTCTCGCCGTCCAGGCAAGCTGAAAACAGCAGGCGTACATCAATGCCCAGCGGTGACGCGGCGCAGTTCGGCAGGACCCACCTGCTCTTGCCCGCGTCCCGCGGCGCCTCATGCACCTGTCAGCGCGGCCTCCGCTTCCGCCGCGAAAGTCTCGAGGCTCCGAGTCCCGCGCCGGCCCCCGCGCCGGCCCCGGCGCCGTCCGCTCTCCATGGCCGCGCTCGGCGGAGACCCCGCCCCGCGGCGTCGCGCACTTCCGCTTCCCGCGGAGCAGGCGATGGCGGCTCGGGTGCTGCTTGCGACGCTGAGCGCGGCGCTGGGTGGGTGCGGGGGCCGCGGCGCGGGCGGGCGCGCCGCTCGCTTGGTCCATCCGCCGAGCCCAACTGCTCTCTCCTGGCAGGTCTCTTCGCCTCGGCGGGGAAAATGAAGATCGTGGAGGAGCCGAATACGTTCGGGTACGTGGCCGCCTGCTCGCCGTGTCGTCCCGCGATCCACCTACACTGGGCGGGTTAGGGGCTGTCTGCTCCAGCCCTTTTCTTCCAACGGGGATGGGGCGCCGGGCCGGGCCGGGCCGCTGCCGCAGACCCCGCTGTTGGCCCGCGGGCAGCGGCCGTCGGTGTTGAGACACACAGGTAGGGGAGGATCTTTGGACGCCCAGATGCATAACTCAGCCTTAAACGTTTAACCTTCCTTCTTTTGAAAGGTTGAATAACCCATTCTTGCCTCAAACAAATAGGCTGCAGCCAAAGATGTCTCCGTCTGCAGTATCAGGTATATGCAACCGTTACTTTTTTTTTTTTAACTACAGTTTTCGTCATTTAGCAACAGTTGTTTGCAGTGCAAATAGTCTATTTCGACTTTATGCATACAAAACCGAATTTTGCGTGTGGTTTTATAAGCATCGTGGAAAATAAGCAAGGGCATTGTGCTCCTGAAGAATTAAAACCTATATTAACTTCACTGGTGGTTCCAGGTCCCGGTGCTGTTAGTACTGTTTTTGTGATGGGACTATCCATACATTTTATTCTGTATTTTTCTAGCTGGTAACAGATCCTTTTGGCCCACACTATACACTCTTTTTTTCTTGACACAATCCTCAGCGTCATTAAGATTATCATATGAAAGTCATCCCATCGTCTGATAGTACTTAGTACCCAAACATAGTTTTAAAAAAAAGTCCTACAAGTAGTCTTGGAACCAGTCAGAGGGGCTCAGTTTCACACACAGCCTCGGTGTTGCAACATAAATACACCCCTTAAGCAAAATGAACAGGGATGTACAAAATTCTAGGCCATCTGTAGAGGAGAGCAGATAAACATTGAAGGCAAAGACTAAGCAAAAGGGAGGAACTCTTGTCTCTCTGCTAACCTTAGGCGGAAACTTAAACCTTGTTCAGATTCAAGAAAGGCATTTTGGTATGACAACATTGAATGTGATTATGCTTTTGAATGTGATTATGTTTTCTGTCACGTTTTATAAACTCAAGTGTATAATTCTGCATGTACTGTATGTGAAATGTGAAATAGTTAGAAATGGGATTAGTAATAGAATGCTGAATGGGAAGATGCCAAAAGTTGTAGGAAAAAAGGACAGCACACCAGAAATCCCTCTTTCTTTCTTGTGGGATCTTACACGTAGCCAATAATTTGGAATGTATATAGAACACAAACCTAGGGCATGGGACCCCGCCTTGCACAATTATTTCTTTAGCATGGAAACCGTACTTGTTCTTTTCTTCTACAAAGCAGTTGGGGTAATAGTTCTGGCAGTTTCTCTTCTACAGCAGAAAGGGAGACGTGAGTTTAATGCATTCCTTATGAACACATTCACATTTGCTGTTTTTCATTTGCGGGGAGAGCATCCTAATCACTGAGGCACAGATTTCATGTAATAGAGAAGCAAACCCTTGGGTCAAGCCCATCTCTAGAATGAAATGCAAGATCATGCAGTCAGAAGAACACTTGGGAAAGAGCACCTGCCTGTATCCCAGTATCCCTGTATCCCAGTGGTTAAAGCATTCTGGAGGGCATGATTCTGGTAGTGTGACCTTTGTTTGTAGGATTGCTTGTCTAGATACTTAGAAAAAGTACCCAGCCAATCCTGACAGTGGGGAATTAGAATCCAGGATGGGATTTTACTATATTTGCTTTGTGATCTCTTTTCCTCTTTCCCTCTTTCCTCGTAAATATTTAGTAATTCTAAGGTAAATTTCCTTATACGAGAGATACTGAAATACTCCTCTAGCATGTAGTTCAGAATTTTTCACCCTCTTTTTAATGACAAGTTACCTGTCTTGGATTTCTTTGACAGCAAGCCTTGTAGTCAATACTAAAAGAATAGAATTGCAACTGCTGACCTGTCTGACAGCAAAAGTTTTATCTTGTTAAATACTACCTGGATCAGACCATGAAGGCAAATGGCAAAAAAGAATATCCAGTTTGAGAATCTCAGTGAAACTTAAATATGCAGCACTGTCAACATTTTGAACAAACGAGCTTTACTAGTATAAACTTGCAGAGCTGGGATGAATTTGGAGACAGACAGCTGCCAAGCAAGAGTTTCAGTGATTTCAATGTTAGATTTTGGCAGGATCTGCACTGATGAGTCCTTTTATGGACCCAACCTCCAAATGTTTATTTTTACACAGGTTTCTCATTATTGTTGTCAAATTAGTCTTATCTATTTCACTGGGTAGTGAGAATGGAAAACTTTAAAGATCGTGACGCAATCCAGTATAATGCTAGTGGGAACTTACAGTAATTCATATGGAAGATAAAAATTTCCTTATGTACAGCAGAAAATTTAATTTGTCACATACTCCTCGCACTTTTCCTACCACAGTAGCTTGCTTAAATTTAACCAAAACATTCTTTTTCTTTTATGTCATGTTGTGATGTTTTTAGGCCCGGCACATCTCTTTAGGCTTGCTGGCAAGTGTTTCAGTTTTGTGGAATCCACGTGAGTAATGGCTTTGGATATTTGTTTATATACTTACTAGGAATTAACTAGTTTTTTATTCCAATCTGAAACATTTCTTATTTTGTGTTTCTTTTCTTTCCTTTTAAGGTACAAGTATGAGTTTTGTCCTTTCCATAATGTCACTCAGCATGAGCAGACTTTTCGATGGAATGCCTATAGTGGGATTTTAGGGTGAGACATTTAGACCTTTTTATGTTTTAGCTATGTTGTCAGCAGGCCACTTCATAGATTGTAAAAATGAGGCAGTTTTAAAATTAAGATTCTTCCTTTGGTCAGCTTAGGTCATGGTAGTTCCCAAGGTGTTATACATAAAAATATCCTGTCTTGAAAAATTCAGATTTTTTTTTTTTGTTGATAAATACGAACCTCCTATTTTAGCTGGAGACTGATTAATAACCCCTGCCAACTGCAAGTGTGATATGTTCATGTGAGAAATTCAATGTCTAACTACAGCTTATATTAACATAGATTTCATGGCCATTAACTATTTGCCATTTGGGTTAAATACAAATATTACAAAATTAAAAGAGTGCTTTATGCCTAATGGTTGCTAAACAATATGAAAAGTTATAAAATGCTCAATGTAGACCCAAAAAAAAAGTATCCCAAAGTATTTAAAGACCCTGGATCATAATACCACCTAATCATAATACCTGAAATAAATCTAAGTATAAATGAGACCACTGCTTTTCTAGATATTTTATATATAGATGCCTCTTTTTTTTGTATGTGCGAAACAGTAAGCCGGTATGTGAGGAAACTGGTACATCACCATGCTGAGGGTATCATTTGCCTTAGGACTAGCAAAAACTACACCTAGTTTTTGTAGGTGCTTTCACCAGCACTAAAAATCCTGCAATCATACTGAGTTGCACAGGGTATTTACCCTAATGGAATTTGTTGTGGGATTGATCTATAAACTTTATTTTACTAGACTTAAACACAGATTTCTACCTGCAAATGGTTTGCAAACTGAAATTTGATCCACCAAAACTCTGCTCTCAAAAAGTGCTGTTGACGTGTCCTATATAGCAACCTGGATCACAAACTACACTGCTTTCAAGGTGTTGGCTGTAGGAGATGGAACTACTAAGACAACAAAAATGAAGTATATATACTTAAATTGAACATGGTATATAAGGGTATTTTGGTTTTCTTCTTGAGGGTTCATCCTTTTGTGTCCAGTAACTTAAAACAAAATAGTGTCCTCTTTTTTCAGAATCTGGCACGAATGGGAAATTGACAACAACACATTTGTTGGAATGTGGATGAGGGAAGGAGACTCCTGTGAAACTAAGAGCAGACAGACAAAGGTATAACAACTTAGACTATGCTAATTCAGACAGCATGACTCTACTTACACTTTTGAGATCACAAACTGAAACATTCCTACCCTGAAGAAGTCATCATTTAAGCTGTGATAGAAAAAATAAAGATGAATTCCTGCAGGGACTATGTGAATGACTGAAGGAGGAAAGCTAGAATCAGGATAAAATTTTGAGGACATTTACTTATGTATTCTCATTGGTTACTTACAACTCTTTTTTCCTTGATAGAGTGGTATAATTACTACTGAAGAAATACAGTACAGTGCTTTGTAATTTGTGTCAGGCAAAATAAAGAGCTCTTTGTTGAATTCAAGATGCCAGCCTATTAAAAACATCCAGGAAAAAGGAGGGAAAAGAATTTGTCAGTTAACAATAGCATGCTGAGAAGCTAAGCATGGTGTTAGAACAGGCAGCACTAGGGACATTTCAGAAAAGACTTTGAGGTGATGGAGCCTGTCCAGTGAAGGGCACTGGAGCCATGGAAGGGTCGGGAGCACAAGTCTGATGAGTATCACCTGTCAACCAGCATCCCCAGGTCTTTCTCCACCAAGCAGCTTTCCAGCTATTCTTGCCCAAGCCTGGAACAGTGCACAGGGTTGTTATGATACAAGTGCATTACCCAGCACTTTACCTTTTGAATCTCTTGCAATTAACTGCCAACTTGGCTGCTATATCCTGGCCAAGGGGAAAATGTTATACTCTGATGGAGGTGCCTGCTTAACATCTGTATTTCCCATAAAAGCTGCAGAAAGAATTCATATTCTTGTATGACCATTGATATTGTGATTGAATTTTTCACTGGCATTTCATTTTGAAGACAGAAAATATTGGTGCTGCAAATCTAAAGATGGAAACAATTCTCTGCAGTCTGGATGTGTCTTGTATTCTTAAAATTAGCACATTGGTCAGAAATAAAGTTTAAGAAGATTATGTGCTTATGTTAGTTGAGATTCTAAAGGGTGTCCTATTCACCGTCCTTTTTACTCTCATTCTTGCTGGAAATATGGTACTTGGTAGTCCAAGGAACAATGGTTGGCGGGGAGATTCATTTCCCATTAAAGAAAACAATTTTCACATTTGAAAATAAAATAAATAAAATATATGGACATAAAATAAATGGATGATGTGCTTGCTATGATGCTCTTTTTGTTGGAAAAAAAGAAGGCGCTTAAAGCTTTGACATGACAGCATGTACAGAAATGCATCTACTGGCATTGGAACACAGCAAATAGATCGTCAGTGATAGTATTGTTTCATGTAGACATTTTTTGCTCATCTTTGTTTTTACTGATGTTTAGGTTCATCTTGTTTGTGGAAAGAGCAATAAATTGGCTTATGTGTCTGAGCCAAGTACTTGTGTTTACTCTCTGACATTTGAGACTCCTCTTGTGTGCCATCCCCACTCACTTTTAGGTAAGATTTTAAAAATACTTTGTGAAACAGCTATCCTCAGAGTGTCCATTTTTAGGTTGAGAGTTAGTACCTTAATAGAAATTAGTAATAAATGTTAACATATTATATGAAGGGTTTTTTTAAATCCCAGTCATTATAACACATAGGTATTTCTCAAATAATTTTTTTATTTGAGATTTTTTTGTTGTTGTTGTTGTTGTTATTGCTAGTGCAGACCCAATGAATGATTTTTTTTTTCTTTTCTTTTCTTGGACTGTAGGAATAAGCCCTGTAGTATCTGCCCATTTACTTACATTACAAAAAAGCTCCATTAGAATTACATTGAGCAAAGGAATATGAGGCCTTGTATCTAGAAATAAGAAAAATTTGTGGTCATTCTCCAGAAACTTTAAATGTGTGAAGTGCAACTTATGCATAAGCCCAGCTCTCGAAAGCAGTAGAGACTGTGTAGTGTATTGAAACACCGAGTTCTTAAAACAAATACTCTTGCATGATACTAGAAGAGGAATTAACTAATGCAGGACAGTGCTCATGGTTTTTACATGGTTTGACTTCCATTTTTCAGTTTATCCAACTCTGACTGAAGCACTGCAAAGGAAGTGGGATGAAGCAGAGCAGCTTCTGTACGATGAACTAATAACCAACCAGGTTTATTAATTCTTTCCAACTCTATTTGGTAAAAAAAAAAACAATTACTGTCAGATAGCCAAACTTGGCTTCTGTAGTTTCTCCTTTCAGAGTAGATGCATTTATTCTGCAGTTCGCAAAAGTAATTTTCATGTTCTGTAACTGCTATATGAGCTGGTAATGAAGCTTGAGGATTTGGAATGGCCAGTGCAAATTACAAGCAGAGATGAGAGTTTAATAGATTGATCTATCACCTTTTGGAAACTTTCTTTTCTAGGGTTACAAAAAAATTCTGAAAGAGATTTTTGAGGAAGCAGGACTTCTAAAAGCAACAGAAGAAAATGAAGTTGAAAAAGAGAGTAAGAAAATAAATCTGGAATTTGAAACAGTGGAAAAGTGCAGTAAGGTATAGAGCATAATATTTACAATGTGGAATTGGCACCTTTTCAGTATATGACAGTATCATTGGGAGAGCATTATGTAAATGCCCTTGGTGTTCAGCTGAATCTCTTCATGGGGTTTTCTTTTCTGGTTTCAATATGTAACAGCCTGCATGTAGTGTGATTCGGTATCTTTATTGTAGCCCCTAAGTCAAAAACAAACCAGCAAAAATGAATGCCCAGTTAGAAAATAGGGGTTATGAAGGAATTGGTTTATGTGTTTGGGTTATGAACACCTTGTAGGTACTCTTTCTGGGGAATATCAGTCTGGAGACAGGAAGGAATTACTAGTGAAGATAAATGTGTAACCAACCTCGAGAATGTGGACACTCTTCATTATCTCTGTGGATAATTACCCAGACTTGTCTAAGAATGCACTGGCTGTTGCACAAGCAAAAGGCAGAATGGCTGTATTTATTTCTGAATGACTCTTGTGTATGTGAACAGTTTTTCTGCAACAGAGTTGTAATGGGGAAAATAGAGGTAGAATGTGTGCTCAGCCTAAAAGAGTGCAACCTGACCATTAGAAAAAGAGCATGAATGGGAATTCATTCATTGCAATGCAGAGAAGCATTGTCTTTTTATTTGAAAAATGTAGCAAAGACAAAACACCATGTAGTAATTAATGAATATAACCCAATAAAACCATGGTTAAGCTGAATATACTTTAATATAAAAATCACCATTTTGATCCCATAGGAGCTGGGACATGACTAATTTTTTTCACTCATTAACAAAGCAGTATTTAATAATTTCTATTTCTTTTTCTGGCTTCATCATAGCTTAATTGACATAAATTGGCTGGTTTGGTAAACACAGAGTCTTAAATACTTACTCTTTTGCTCTATCTTTATTCATGTAAATACCAAAACACAGCAAAAAATAGGGGCTTCTCTGAGATTTCAGGTGTGTGCTCTGAGTCTCAAAAGAACTAAGCAATCCCTGTCTGTAAGGTAACAGAAACTGCTGAGAGCAAGAACATGAAGTTACTAGGTCAAGAGCTGAGCAGTTGACAAATTTCCAGACTGCAGAATTACAATAATTATAAAATTAGTCCTGAAGCAAACTCAAGATTTGTTCTATGACAAAATGCTAGTTACAGGACAGATTTGAAATAGTTACAGAAAGCATTTCAATTTTTCACTCTTGGGCTTGAAAAAAGCTGGCTCCTCTTTTGGCAGCAGAAAAAGATACAGACATGTATCTTTTTCTAAAATTAGAAAATTTTAGAAAATCTTTTTCTAAAATTAGAAAATCTCCGTGTTCTTGGAACAAGCATTTTAAGTTCTTCAAAGCCAAAAGTTGTAACAGCTGTGCACAGAGGCATTTTTTTCTTAAAAGCGCCCTATCTAGGTACGTATTTGAAAAGTGGGAGGACTATTTTTAACGTATTTTCTTTCTTAGGAATACAAGCAACTTTCTGAAGAAATAAAAAAACTTAGAATTTTATTAGGTCAGCATGGTATTGCATACAAAGGAAATTCTGGTGAGTTTTTCTGGTATCTTTCTTTTCCATTGTTGTCTGCTCAGAATGTGAATACCCCAATGCTGTTTTCAGTTACAGTAACAGTTAAATAATCTGGCATATATGGAGGTAAAATTCAGTAGACAAAGTTTTTAATAAATACTTAGGGTTTTGATTCCTGTGCACAAGGACTTACTTTGTCCTCAAAAAATCTGTTGATGACTTGAAATTCTAGCTTTTTAGAAAAATTTTGACTGCTGTTGCAACTGAAGTTTGTCTCCAGTCCTTAAGGTGCCAGTTTAAAAGGAAATTGATATTACATCATTAATAGCACAAACGTGTCTGTTAAGTAACTCCACTTCTGTATTTTAACCACAAGGTCTGATTTCTTTCATAACACTTGAAGTTTTCTCTGTATATTTTTGTATTGCTTTTTGCCTTTTTGAAGTTGCCTGTTTTTCTTCCCTCTTCTTTGATTTCTGTTAGGTAAGTACCATAACACATACGATTTTTAGTACGAAAAACTAGTGCTGCCTGCGAAGGGGCACAGCTTATCTGGATTAATTCCAGACAAGTTTTTTGGGGGTTTGTTGTTGTTTTGGGGTTTTTTTGGGGGTTTTTTTTTGTTTGTTTGTTTTTTTTTTTGTTTGGTTTTTTTTGTTTGTTTGTTTGTTTTTTCTTTGTTTGTTGTTTGTTTTTGGATTTTTGTTTGGTTTGTTTTGTTTTGGGGTTTTGTTTTTATTTTGGTTTGGGGTTTTTTTTTTTTTTTTTGAGAGGTTTATAGTTTGGTTCTCTGTTTGTTTGTTTGTTTTCCCTCATTCCAGACCATCATGCCCTTTATACATGAACTGTCTGTCAAAGGAGAATTTAATGTCTGGGAATACATGTGTCTACATACATACATATATCTTTTCTTTTACAGATTGTATGTTCAGAATTGGCACTTCAACAAAACAAAGAACCTTTGATCTAATTAAATTAGCTTAAAATTAGTGACATGCTTAATTTTTTTTCTTTTTGCTTTGAGAAACTTTTCTAGGAAAAAACTCATATAAAAATTTTGTAGAACATACTATCTGCACATTTAAACTATTAACGATGTAATTTGCATAGTATATTCTTCCTGTTTGGTAGTTCATTATTGCAGTAGTTCTTTTAATTATTGCAGATTAGCACTCTATAATCAAAAGCACAATTCAGTTTACTGTAGATGACTTATTTCAAAATTATTTAGTGAATTCTGTGACAAAAATGCTTTGTTGTTTAAAAGCCAAAATAACTGATGTCATATTAAAAAACTAAATTTTACAGCTGGAAATACCAGTGTTGAGTATGTAAGTCACCAACTGGCAACTGCAGTGGCATCAGTTCTTAATGGGTCAAAGGATGATGAGCACCTGCATGGCAATACAGGAATTTGGAATTACACTCTATGAAGAAACTCGGGTGGTACAGAATGTAAATTAAACTGAACATGTATTATGCCACAAAGATGATTTACCTTCTTGTGAGTATTCTTGACTTTATTTCAATTTTTGCCCTAAAGCAAACACAGTGTAGTAGAGTGAGGGCACACTATTATGAGAATAGTTAGCTAGTTTCTGACAACATTTGTAACACTTCTTTGCTAAGACCAGTATTTGGCACGAATTTACAGATTCTGTGTGCCTACTCCCAGCTTTTGCTATTTTTATTGATCAAGTGTGGTAGAAATTGGAGTGAATACAAACCAGCTCAAGAGCAGTGCTGCAAGATATTTTAAGAAAGGTACTAAATACATTATTAAGAACATGCTATTTCAGGTATATGCTAAAAAGTTTTCTCGGCACACTTTAGTGGAAAAAGAAACGTTTTCTGCCACAGCAGTGCACACCACACCACTCCACCGACTCGCCTTCAAAGGTCGATGTCGTCTTTGGCTGTCAGGTTAAATGGAAGTTGGTCGGAATCTGACAGAACGGTGCAATGAAATCACTGAATTGTTACAAAAGCTTAGTTGTGTTGAGGAAATACCTGGCAATTCTCTGTACCTAATACGGAATAAAATGGACTCTTCAACACAAACTGTGGAAGGAAGCATCACTGTAGCAGTCGGTGAACGCCGAGCACGCCATCTGCGGTCACTGTGCCCCGTCCTGTGGTGCGGTTCGCGACCCCCTTAGCCCAGGGTCCTCTCGGCCTTCCCCTCGCGGCGGCAGCTGCGTTGGGCCGCGGCCCAGCCCGCCGTGCCTTCGCGCTTCCGCTCACGTACGGCGCGGGAGGATGTGGGCGCTGGGACGCTGGCGGTGAGGAGAGGGGTGGGCCAGGGCCGCCGGCAGCGAGGACGGGGACTGGGGCGAGGGCCGGGCCGGGGCCGCTGGTGGTGAGGGCTGGGGCCGGGCCGCTACGTGAGCCCATCGATGCTCACGCGTGTGTCGTTGCAGGGCGTGGCGAGCCCCGTGTCTGCCCGGGACTCGGCGGGGGCTGGCACGACAGCGGAACCCGGAGGGTGCGGCGGGCGTGGATCCGGAGGGCGGGGGGCCTATTCCCTTCTCCGGCAGCAAGGCCAGTCCGCGGTTTTGGAGCGTTAGCCGGTCGATGGGGAGCGGCCACGAGAGGCCGTCGGTGAAGGTGCTGCCTCTTAGTGTGCTAGGCACGGGACTGTTGCTATGGTGTGTGTTCAGAGAGAAAAGGGAGACCGACGAGCGACTGGAAGCAGTTCTTTCCGGCCAGGTCGTGGACTCAGACACGGTCCAGAAAAGCAATGCTTCACTTCAGCTGCTGAAGGAGGATTGAGGATGGGAGTGCGGCTGTCGTGAGGGAGCTGACAAAAGTTTGCTGGCATTCACCTGGTTAAAAGCTGTACTGGCACTGTAATGAAAAAAACTTGTTTTTCTAGTTTTTCGGCAGCCTTATCTTGCAAGTTTGATTTCTTCATGCTGTTTTCTGTGCTGGTCTTGACGTAGTAATTTGCACTGGTAGGAAAAGGTGTCGTTTCTGGATGTATTGCGTATTAACTTGAACTTGAAGGAAGGTTTTATACAGCCCATCATTTTTCTATGGATCATTTTTCTTAGCAGATTGTTGTATTAAAAAATACCTAATGTGATCGTGAAATTGCTGCTTAAGGTGACTTTCATTTGACATTTTGGTAGTTACAGAATATGTTCAGTTTATATTGAAGACAACTGTAAAGGAATGATTCTTTACAATGCAATTGTGTTCTGATTTTTTTCCTTTTGTGTGTAATTCCACTCATTAATCTAGAAATTACCTTCAAGGGTGCATGCTTTCTGGACTAGAACTTTCTAGGCATGGTTGATTTAGATGGTCAATACTGGCAGGAGAGGATTTTGCCCGAAATCAGAATGTTTGGCTTGCATTACATTGGGGGTGTTGCATTGAACAATACAGTACCTTGGCTTTTTGTGCAGCTTCATAGATATTTAAGCTTGCACTCTCTGGAAACTTTTCTTGGAGAAGAGGAATGTAAAATACTAACATGACCTAGTTCCCTTCAGATTTACAGGCTTTTCTTAAGTTTTCAAATGTAAAAATGGAAAATCACGTTTGTGCCATGAAAATCCCTAATTAAAACCCAAGCACAGAATTGCCCAAACATGGCTTCCTCCACAGCTTTCTCCTTTGAACCAGCCTTAGTTCAAGGCTGCTTTTACTTCTCTGCCTAATGTTAGGGTTACGCCTAGGGTTAGGGTTCTGAAAATCACAAAGCCCAGAGCTCCAGGCATACTGTAGCTACAAAAGACATGCCAAGGGGAACACAGAGTTGCTTTCTCCCTGCATTTCTGCTTGGCACCAGCCTCACCTTCATGCACCTTTTGCTCCCTCACCAATGGTTTTGGTTATGCCTAGGTTTAGCATTTTGCCTAGGGGTAGGGTTAGCATTAGGATTAGAGTTTGGGTTTTTAATGGCCTGAATTCAGGGGGAAAATCCCCCTTTTTCATCATATAAGAAAGTTAAAGTTAGGAAAAGGATTAGGGTTGGGATTTTTAAGGGCTTGAACTGAGGGGGAAATCCCCCCTTTTCCATCATATAAGGAATTTAATGAGGAAAACCCCTCTTTTTCCAATATTTTGGAGGACTAAGGATTAGGGTTTGGGTCAGGGTTAGAATTTTTAAGAGGTTGAATTGAGGGGGAATCCCCTTTTCCATCATATATGAAACTTAAAGTGAGAAAAACCCTTCTTTTTCCAATATTTTGGGCAACTTAGTCAGGGTTAGGGTTTTTAAGGGCTTGAATTGAGGGGGAAATCCCCCTTTTTCCATCATATAAGTCTCATGGGTGTAATAGAACTTTGGAGTATGCAATGTAGTTTTGGTGATTTGTAATTTATATATTATCCAAAAATCTTCATTGTAAATGTTACGTAATCAATTATGTACTCTTAAACCTCAGTCAAAGACTCAAAGTGTGAATATCCCACTGCCTGTAATGCTCAGGAAGCTCTCTTAATTCATCGAGACTTGCTGAAAACCCTGTTGTTTGATCAGATGATAGACATGTTGAGAGTAGAACAGGTTAGCCACTCATACTTGCATTTTGTTTTATGTTTTTTGTCTGTTTTTTATCTAAAACTTTAGAAGCATTTGGTCTGGCTGGTGTAAGCCTGTTTACATGGCATAACATTTTAGTTACCCATCTGTGTCTTTGTGCATGTCAATGAACTTTGCTTCTCCACACAGTGTCAAGTGTTTCTGTAGAAATGATCTGAAAGCAGCTTATTCAGGGCAGCTGCAGGTTATTACTGGGGTACCTTTGCTATATACTTCCTTGTATATAGCAAGAATAATCTTCTGCCATAAAAGCATTTACACCACCTTTCTCTACCTTTTCAAATTCAGTCAGATGCAAAGCCTTGTCTTCCTGAATCTATTAATTTAGCTTCTTACCCAAGTGAATTTCCATCTGTTTTTATCCTTTCTGAATTTGCTTCATATATGTGTTTTTAAAAATTCTCCACTTGGATGCCCTGTATTCCCACCCATTTTCCCTCCTGGTATGTCAAAGGATATCAAAAGGCCAGCATACTAATTTGTTGTCTAGACACAAGCAGTGTTTTTTCAGAAAAGGTAGCAGAGATGCATCAGGAAGAAGTATCCATGAAGTAGTATGAATTGCACATAAATCAAGGGTTTTCACACAGCACTGTGTATTTGACAAATAGAGTGCACAGGCGGTGATTAATGCAAGATAGAGAGGTCATATGTTTTGATGCTGTTGAAAGGGTTATAGTAAAATAAACTGGTAAGTAGTCAAGGAGCAAGTTCTCAATGTTTGGGGCTTTTTAATGTGTTGTTTAGTTGTTTCTTGGGAAGGGTAGAGTGCAGGGTAGATGTTTATATTTTGAATGGGAGGAATATGTGTACCAGTGCAATTCCACCACCAACTGTAACCCATCTCCTTACACAGTGGGGAGGATATTACCTCTGTCTAATCACCTGACAACAAGAAATATTGGGCGTGATTATGCAATTAACGTAATTTATAGTTGCACAAGAAAATACTGGTTTACAAATATTGTCTTAAAAGCCTTCACATTTAGTAGACTTATGCCTTATTTCCCATTTATGTTTGTCTTGTCAAAGTTTGAATGGACATTCATCTGCATGGAATTTCTGTGCTGTATGTGTTCTTAATTATCTGTCATTTTTAGGTGTTTTGGCAGAGGTTGATAATGTGTTAAAATTTTCTTTATAACAAGTGAAAAATACCTGTATGATTTTTTTCAGTTTTGGACCCAGTAACTCCTTTGCGTCTGAGATGTGCTTCAGAGATGGCTGGTATCAATTTATAGAGTAAAAGGATAAAAGTAATTCAAGATCTTAAGACTTCCGTAGGTGCAACTTGGAAGCATTCCTTTCATTATTCTCTGCAGTTGCTGTCTTAAAACAAAGGCTGGCATCAGAATTTTAGCTGTTTTCCTAGCAGTGCTGTACTGGCCTTTTCTGCCTGGTGACTAAGTGATGCAATTGCTTTAAGTAATTTCAAATGAGTCCTGAATTAGAGCTTGTCATGGTAGGAAGCCAACCTAGCATGTCAGTTATTGTACCTTGTAGCTAATTCACCTATGTGCCAAGTTTCCCAAAGTATAGGTGTATTTTTCTTACACTGCATGCACGTTGGGGATTAACTCCACTCAGTGGCTAAGCACCATCCAGCTGCCTGCTTGCTTTCCCCTGCTCCAAGTGGGATAGGAGGAGAAAATTAGAACAAAACCAAGGAAGCTTGTAGGTTAAAAGATAGCTTGATAAGTGAAGGAAACAGGAAGAAGAAAGGGGACAAAGGGGAGGAAATAACCAATAAAAAAGTAAACCCCAAAACAAAACTAAAAACCCACCAGCAACATCCACAAGGCAAATTTAATTATACCCAGAGGAGTGGCTTCCTCAGGTCTCTCTTCCTGGTGCTCGATCCTCTTCACTGGAGATACGTGTATCCATCCTTTTTCTGCTGTCTGAATTGCTGTGTCTGTGATTAAAAGGACAATAAAAGGATCTTCCCAGTGAGGGGTGAGGGAGACTTCCCTCTAGGCTTTTATAAGCACTTTGTCTCCAGGTTATGTATAGAGAACTTTAAAGGGGTGTTCTGTGTCACCATCTTCTGTTTTTACAATTCTTGTCTTTTTTATCCCATGTTTACTAAACAAATTTTAGTTTGCATGTTACCTCAGATATAAATACAAGAAACTAGTCTAACTGGTCTGACACCTCCAAGGGATTATCTATCAAACAGCCCATCTCTTTTATGAAGGCTCTGATGTCGAAGGTGTTAAGTGGCACATTTACATATCTAGTAACTCCCGGTGTGGTTGGAATTTTTCTCAATGGGAGTAGATTGTGTCTCTTGCCATGTACTACTGCGATTGCTTCCGGTCTCCTAATAGCTTCTAGGATTTGTTTTTTTTTTTTTTTAATTCCTCATGAACCAACCTTCGTCTACAGGTGCTGATCAAACTTCTTTTTTTTCCCAAATTTTCCAAAGGTGTGGACCACCCCAAAAGTGTATTTAGAATCAGTAAGAATCGCCCCTCTCTTCATTTTTTAACTTTTTAAGTGTTTGTAAAACTGCATACAGTTCACAAACTGGTGCTGAACAACTGGCACCTAGGAGTCTTGATGCTGCTACTTTTCCTGACTTCCCATCTACTGTTGTATACTCTGACTTCCTTTTCCCTTCTGTAAGCCTCTGCAATTCTACTGCTTTTATAGAAATCTCACCTTCTCACTATACCCTTCAATCTACTGTCTGTCCTCTTCTTTTTCTTCCCCCCTCATGATCCTGTGCCCCAGACACCCGACCTTTGGCTTAGCAACCCACAACTTAGATTCTGACACCTCAAATCCCCTTCTCTTTTCTTGTATACCTTGGAATCTCCCTCCAAGAATCCTACCCAGCAAGTAATATACTCCACTTCCTCTGAACTAGGGCTCCCCTGGCCACACACCTGCTGATAAATTACACAAACACCCACTTCCACTTTTACACTAGGGCCACTTTAAGAGCCCCTGTTGTAATTTCCTCTCTGGCCAATGTTCTATCCTATAACAAATCATCCTCACTTGATCCAACTTCCAGCCCTTACTTACTCCAGCCATCTAGCATATCACCCAGGGGGCCTCTAGGAGGAATACCCCCACTCTTCTTCCTTGGCTGTCCTCCTTGTCTGCTGTGGGTCTGACCCAAGATGATTCCCAGCCACTGTAAGCTTTCCAGCTGGTAAAAAAAAAAAAAAAAAAAAAAAAAAAACAAACAAAAAAAACAACAAAAAAAAACCAACAAAAAAAAAAAACCTGCCCACTGCCACTTGCCCCCTTAAAAAGTTCTCCTCTTGAACAGTCTCTGGAGACCACACAATCATTATTTTCTTCAGTAGGAAAATCCACCCCATCATTCCCTACAAAAAGAAGGTAGCCAATCTGCTCCACAGCCTAAAATCCCTTTCATACAGAAAGGGAAAGGAACATGTATCTACATTGCTCCTACTGTGATGTGTTAATGCTTAAATTATTAGGAGCAAGTTGGCACATCTTCCAGGTACAGCTATTACCCAGTTCAACTCAGCTTCCTATGGCTGGGGTACCAAATTCTCTCTACCACAACTGAGACGTGTCCTAATACTCTATAAAAATGCTACAGTAACCTTTGTCAGACAGCAACACGGCAGCACTCCTGCTTCAGAAGAGCATTGCATAGCCTGTCAGTTTTCCCATTTCTCTGGAGACCATTCTGGTGAGGTCAAAGGAAACTGTAGATACACCCTCAGCTATGCTCATTACTGGAACCAAGCAACAAACACTACCTGGAGTGTTGTGCTCTTCATTCATCCAAGGGAGGAGTCTAAAGCTGTTCAACAGCTCTAACAGCAATGTGGAAAAATGAAGACTGATTATGGGAAAAGAGGAAAAAGCCCCCGCCCCTTTTCTTTTCCTCTCTTTTTTTTTAGCAATACAACATTATTGTTGTTCATGTTCAACTGAAAATACTACACACTTTTCACTAATCTAAAAGCCCATACTGAAAGGTTTTGTGTAGTATCTACAAATTTGTCAGGGAAAAGGAGCCTTTATCCTTTTCCCCAAACTACAAAAGCTGGCTATAGGAATACCTGGCACATGAGGTTTCAAAGATATGAGCTCTAATAACACCACAATAAGCAAATTCTGCAAGGTTACTGATACACCAAGTGTATCACCAAAAATCCCTGAGCCAAAGTAGAAGGATCTCCTTTACTTGACTGCCAATTCAGCAGGTCTTAACCAGCACTGTGAAATTCAAGAGTCAAGAGTCAACACCAAAGCAAAGAACAGACCTGTCTGAGACTGCGCCCAGGTAAGATTTTTCTGATGACTCCTCTTCTGGCACTCTCAGCAACAAAGGGAACCTAAGGCAACTCAGTTCTTGCTGCTCATGGACTGGGTCCTTAAATAACAGAACTCCACTTAGGCCTCTGAAAGACACCTGAGAACTCACTAGATAAGCGTTAAGGAGATGAATATTAGAAAAGAATAATGCTAATAGAAAATTAGAAGTATGATGAGAATTTCTAAGTCCCACTGCTTTAGTTCTTAAATTAGCTTACAGATTGTCTTTTTTTAAAATTTGATTTATTTCTTGAGGAAACTGAAAACATCATAGAGGCTACCCGTCTTGATTTCACCTCATGTTTCATTAAAAAGAAAAAAAAAAAGAAAAAAAAAAAAAAAGAAAAAGAAAAAAAAAAACCAAACAAGCACAACTGCAGACATGTCAGACAACAGGAGCCAAGTCAAAGAATGGAAGAACAGAGATGCATTTGAAGTCTTAGGAGAAGTGACTATGCTCTTCAAATAGTGCAGAATCAATTCAACCCAGCTAAAACACCATAAAAAGAGAAGAAGCAAGGAGAATGGGTCCTACTACTGACAGTACTGCCTCTGGTCATCTGAGAGGCCTGCTGATAGAAAAGAGGTCTCCTAGAAGTCCAGCCACAGGCAGAAACATTACTGCAATCAGGTACTTTACAAAGAATATAGCCACCTTTAAAATCTTATGAAAAGTTATCACTGACTTGGGAAGCTCATCCTGGATTAAGGGCAAGCCACTATTTGTTTATACAAAAATTGCTCCTTGTGGGTCCAACCTGGACCAGTCACAGATGGAAGCCTCATGAAAAGTGAAGAGGTCTACTGACTGCAGCACCACATGCAACGGACCCAACAAAGGGCCACCAGAGTGCACACTGAGCATGATTTTGTACTGAACATTCTCAAGAAACACCTGACGAGCTGATAATTTGGCAGCCCCTCATCCTCACTGGAATGATGGTGTAAAAAGGATAAGCACATTTCCAAAAAAACCCAAAACCACTGAAAACCAAATTACTTTTGCAAAGCAGATAATAAAGACCCCTCAAACATCAGGGTCACTGATCTTAAGTTCAGAGAGATGCCAAAACACAGTTTAGTCCCTGCAGCAGTTAACGGTGTGCTCAGATTTGAATGATGAAGCACAGGAACTGACAGGAAAATTGGGAAGGCCCTTTGTCTCAGAGTGCAGGAAGGCAGCAGTTTCTAACACAGTGCAGTCAACTGTGCAACTGTCAACAAGAGCAAATCTGGCACCTGCAGAAAACATGCCAGAAACAGATAACAAAACTCCTCTTCCAGAACAAATACTATGCATAGGATCTCCTGAAAGTCACTGAATACTGTCAGAGGTGAGTGGCAAAACCTGCTGCAGGTGAACAACAGAATACACTGAGTTGGAAAGGACACACAGGAATCAATAAAATCCAACTCTTGGCCCTGCCCAGAGCAGCTCCAAGAACCAACCCCAAGAACACCACACCAAACAAATCCAGCTGTTTCCTACTAGGTCATCATTTTAGGATGAAGCTGTTGAGCCAGGTGTTTGCAACACAGGTGTAGCATCTGGCACCTAAAAGGTCCATTTAAGTTCTACCAGTAGTCTGGGGACAAAGCCTGAATGCAGGCACCTTTTCCCTGGAGGGAGAGTGGCAGATTGAAACAAGGAGTGCATTTCTCAGTAACACACAGGTAGTGTTCATCCTATGAGAAATTAATGCCAAATTAACTCTGACAGAACAGAGGCAAGTTTGTTAAGGTCCTGCCAGCTCTTCCCCACATTTGCTCATAGCACATCATTTCAGAGGGTTATATACAAACTCAGATATCAAAATGCAGTTTCATTCTTATTGCCTGGACTAGATTAACTGCAGCTACCAGACTCAGGTCTTAACAGATCTTGGTTTTATCAAGCCAACTATGCCATTCAGCAGAAAGCCATTTAATACCCTGAGACCAGGAGTTTAGGACATGGTAAAAAGGGAAAAAAAAGCCAAAACAAACCAAAAACCACAAAAAAAAAAAAAAACCACACAAAAAAAAAAAAAAAAAAAAAAACAAGCTATTTTGTTAGCATCTCTTTACTGTAACTATGCTGAGTTCTAGAAGGAATAAAAAAAAAAATTTAACCGGTACCATACTTATGCCTGTTTTTTGTTCAAGTTTACTAGCCTACTAGCCTTACAGCAAACCGATCTGTGGACTTCTGGCTGATAATGAGGTCTCTTACCTTTTCCTTTCTGGACTTCCAAAGTCCTGGATCGAAGAGGTTTACCAGTTCTCAAACACCTGAGAACATACCCTCCCTCCCTGGTCCGCCCATGATCGAACCCCTGAACTCCCAGAGTTGCAGGCTTTACGTGTGAAATGAGTTTACCCAGTTCCTTCCGCTTCCCCCGCGACCGACCACTTCCCTCGCGGGATAGTGAAACTGCAATCTTGGGGTTCACACTCGCCCCATGACAGCACACACACACTCGATCGCCCCTCACTCAACCACACAATACTTACGGTCCTTTTACCACATGGATTCTTCGTGCACGTAGATTTTTATGAGTGAAAAAATTAACCACGGCCTCGGAGATTCTGCACCGAGTTCCTGAGAGCTCTGGGCCCAATTTTATCCCCCTATTTTGATAGTGACTCTAGCTCTGAGTTTGAAATCTGATTGGTTCCACAGGACTCCCCAATCCTATCTGGCCACCGAAATCGGCGGGGCACCGCCCAGACAAAAAAAGGATTTCCCTGGACCCCCAAATCAGATGCCCGCATTCTCCACCAAGATTGTTATAAATGAGTGCTCCAATTTATTAATTAAAGAAAATTTATTAAATGGTCCAAATATAAATTTAGAGAATAACAACGAAAAGCCACTATCAAAAAAGGTCAGTGCCGAGCCCAGGATCGGCGCTGGGTGAGACACAGGTTTGACCACTACAGCATAGGGTCCCCTATGTTCACACTGACTGTTCTGTCCGAGCGATTTTTATACGGTTTTTCTTCTGGAGAGTGATGATCACCCGTGATCGTGTTCCTTTGTCTTAAGTGCTTTGGCACTAACATCTTGAAAGGAGTTACATTTCATCATCATGTGCTATTGCCCTCGGGCTTTCTTTCCTTTGGCATCATTGGCCTATGGCTCATCTTTGGCTAGGAATCTTGGGTCCATAAGGTAGAACTGCCAGGCAGTTTCCACTTGTGTCTGTGTTATGTTGTCCGTGTCTGTGTTATGTTGTCCGTGTCCATTGATTTCTGTGTCCTAGGCCTCCATTACATCTAGAGGCTTTATCGGCATCAATCTGTGCCGTATCAGCCATATTTTACTCACGTACCTTCCTGGATATCGCTTATTCTGGCATCTTTACATTTTAACTTTTTGAGACAGGAAGAAGTACATGACATGTTCTCTCATCCATCTTCCTTCTCACCTTTGGTAGCATCTTCTCTTCCTGTGCCATTCTCTTGGACTTCTATAGGGAGCATATTAGACCCTCATCACGTGACCGCAGTAGTTCCGTAGCTTCCGCCTTCTCAAAGGGTGTAGAGCTCAACAAATAATCTTCCAGAGAGTTATGTCAAGTCCTCACTTAAATTGTACTTATGTTGGCTTATACTGAGTGTACTTATGTTGTACGTACCTATGTTGGCTTATATTGTATGTGATTACGTTGTACCTATGTATGTTGGCTTATAGTGAATGTACTTATGTTGTTTGTACCTCTGTCAGTTTATATTGTATGTACTTATAGGCTATGTACCTATGTTGGCTTATATTGTGTGTACTCATATTGTATGTACCTATCTTGGTTTCTGTTGCATGTGTGTCTATTGTGCCAGTTACGATTGGAGCTGCCCTGCCCAGGCATGTAGTCAAGGTCAGGTAGAGCAGTTATAAAACTTTACAATTCATCTGTCTTCTATGGGGTTTTGGGTACAAAATTTATGGGCCAGGAGTGGGAGTAGCTCCTAGCTGTCAAGATAGTCACTCGTTGACCGCCTCCCATTGTCTCACAGGTTCCCGGGTCCCTACACATTTTCCTAGAATCTACCGCTTGACATTGGGGAGCTGCAGTCAGAAGATGTGTCGAAGCATATTCCTCAGAGTAGTGTTTCAAGTAAGGGTTACAGTCAGCGTGTAAGTGGAAAAGTGTGTGATAGAGGGTGATTGTCTCTCTCTGTCTGTGAGAGTTTGTGTCTGCAGGTGTGAGTGTGTGCTGACTGGGTCTAACCCTGTGTGTATGGCCTTTACCTTTCAGGTTTTTCAACTCATTTTTAAATTTAGAATAAAAAATCCCCAGCCGGTGTTTTTTTTTTCCCCCCGGCTGGGATTTTTTTTTCCTCGGTCTGGGCTGGTCTGCAAGGCGACTTTCATCGCCAAAGTTAGGGCGCGGACCGTCCCGGGACCGGGGTTTTTGTCAGGTAGGAGGATTTTCTTGGAGGCTCCTGGGGACCATGTACCCGAGGAACAATGATTGAAGGGGTGTAATGGAGCAGTTGAGATGACAGCGATGGTGAGTTTGTGCCTAATGTGAAGGAGGTGGTCATGGTGGATGAGTGGTGTTTTCTGTGTACTATTTTTGTTCTGGGTTTCCTCTAACAAAAAACCAAAATGTAATGAAAATAGAAAAAAGATTGTATTGTGTTAATATGTGTTTAGTTTCTATTGTCCTGTGTTGTTCTGGATTTCCATTTGCTGCTGCATTTCCATGTATTGCTCTGTATGTAAGTTGGAATTCTAGCAGTGTGTCTAGGGATTGTGTCTGTACTTGCATTTGTATGCATTGTTTCCATGTGTTTTGCTGAAGACTCAATAAAAGAAATGCATTCAGTAAAGTTGAATCAACCCTAACAATGATGCCCCCTGCTCCCTCCCCCTCCAGCTTTGGCTCCTGTCTTTTTTTGGTGTGCTTTAGTCTTTTTTTTTTCCACTATATTTCTTCCTGTGCTTGTCACCTTACTTTTTTTATTGCTAACTTCAATTCTGTCCCTAACTCTGTTTCTATTTCTCACTGTTTCTATCTCTGTCTCTCTGCTTCAGTATTTCCCTCTATTTTTCTTTCTGCTTCTCTCTTGCCCTATTTCTAACTATTATTTTTCTCTCAGTAGTTTATACTTTACTCTTTATTTCTTTTTCTTGAGATTTACCTCTTTTTTTTCTTCCTTTTTTGCACTCTCACTCTCCTTTTTTCACTCTAACCCTTTTCTTTTTTTACTGTTTGCCACTCTTCATATTTCTTTTTTACCCAAATTGTAGCTGTAACATTTTTACCCCCTTATTTCATTTGCTATATGTGTTCCTAACTTTATTTTCCTTTCTAGCTTCAAAAAAAAAAAAGCAGCAGTAAAAACTTTCAGGCTCTCTGGGAGTAAAAAAAAAAAAAAAACAAAAAAAAAAAAACAAAAAAGAAATTTTAAAGTATTACTTTAAAAAAATTGACACCCTGGCAGCCACTCAGGGCCACAGCCCCTGGAGACAAAGACCGGCCCTTTTCCCTGGGAAAGAAAAGTGGCCAGCCCAGGTTCCTGATGTCAGTTTGTAGGGTTCCCTTGGGACTGTCAGGGCAGCACAGGTTTGAGGTGGGGGCAGGTTGGGGCTGGGACACATCCTTGATTGTTTGGAGTTTTTGGAGGTGGCCGGCCACTCAGGGCCACAGGCCCCTAGAGACAATATCTGTCTATTTTCTCTGGGAATGAAAAGTGGCCAGCCCAGGTTCCTGATGTCAGTTTGCAGCAGCTGTTTGGCATTGCCCCTGCATTCCGAATTGTAGTGTGCTGTAGCTTTGGTCTGGGATGTGTGGGGTGCCCCCTCCCCTCCTCCCCTCAGCTCTGTTCTGCTGTGTCCCCGTCTCCACCCCTCACCACTACCTGTACTTCCAGCCCGCCCCTTCCCCACCCTCTCTCCTCCCTTCACCCCTCCCCAGCCGGCCCCTTCTCCACCCCTTTACTCCCCACTGCCCACCTGCGACTCCCTGCAGCAGCACTTGGGAGCCTGGACTCGTGGGGATAGTGCGGCCCTCACAGCAGGACAACACCCAAATAAAACAGGCAGGGACCACATCTGTGTGCTGTGCTGTGTCACAAAGGCACCTGGGGCTGAGGGGAGGGGGCTGGAGGTGACACAGAACGTGGGGGCAGCTGAGAGGCAGAAGGGGTCTTTAGGAGTAAAAAGGGGGGCTCCAGGGTGGCACAGAGACGCTGAGAGGCTGCGGTGGGAACTTGAGGGTGACACAAGGAGGCTGAGTGGCAGGGGCTGCCTTGAGGGACAAAGTGGGGGGTGTCTGATGTGTCAGGTTTATCAGCCCTCACACCACCCTTAACCTCACTTTTAAAATCACCCCTACCCAGGTGGAGTGTGCACGGTGGAGGTTAGGGGGCCACAGGACAGTGTCGGGGGCTTGGGGTGACACACAGACATTGTGGGCTGAGGGGCAAAGAGGGGGGGACTTGACAGGTGGAGAGCTGACACTGAGGGTTAGGGGTAGGAAGGACAGGACACAGGGTACCAGGAAGGGTTAGGGTACAGCAGCAGCCCTCAGCCCAACCCTAAGCTCACCCTAAACAGCACCCCTAGAACACCAGTTTTCCCCAACAGCAGCTGCAGGCAGCGAGCCTAATGCTGGGACAGCCCCAGAACCCTGCCAGCAGCTGCAGGCAGTGACCCTAATTAAAAGGCGGGGATGATGTTTGCTGGCTAGAGAGTGACCGGTAGAGCTTGGGGACTGAGCACTTTTTTAGGGTTTTTTTAGGGCTTTTAAAGGATATTTTAGGGGCTTTTTTTTTTTTGCAGGTGCTTTTTAGGATTTTTCTGGGAATATTTAGGATACTTTTAGGGCTTTTTCAGGGCTTTTAAAAGATTTTTTTAGGGTATTTTAAGGGCTTTCTTAGTACTAATTAGAACTTATAGGTTTTTGTTTTTTTTTTTTTTTTTTTTTTTGGGGGGGGGGGGGTGCTTTCCTAGGACTATTTAAAAATATTTAGGGCTTTTTTAGGACTATTGGGGGTATGTGGAGGACTCTTAGGACTAGGGTATTTTTAGGTTTATTGAGGAAGCTTTTAGGTCTGTTTAGGGTCTTATCAGGGCATTTTAAGGATTTTTGGGGTATTATTAGAGCTCTTTTAGGAATGTTTAGTGCTTTTTAAAAGGTTCTTTAGGGATTTTTAAGGGTGTTTTAGGGTTTTTTTAAAAGTAGGGTATTTTACTTGTATTTTAAGGGTATTCTGAGGCTATTTTTGTGTTTCTGTGGGGCTCTTAGGACATTTTGAAGATGAGGGTTTTTTAGGGAATTTTGATGTTTTTAGGGTCTTTTCATGGCACGGCACATAGAGGCTGAGGGGCAGCTTGAGGGGCTTGAGGGTGACAGAGGCTGGGAGCTGAGGGAGGGACAGGGAGAGGGGACAGTGGGTGACACAGAGAGATGCTGAGGGGGTCAGGGGCAGCTGGAGGGTGACACAGAGAAGCTGGGGGCTGAGGGGCAAAGGAGAGGGATTAAGGGTGACCCACAGGAGCTGAGGGGCAAAGGGGGGGCTGGAGGGTGACACACAGAGCCTGAGGGCTGGGGGGCAGAGGGAGGGCTTGAGGGGTAAAGGGCGAGGGCTTGAGGGCTGGGCAGTGCAGTGGAGATGAGGGCTACAGGGTACAGCTTAGGAGGCAAGTTAGGGTACAGGTGCACCACCCCTGAGCCCAGCCCTAACCTCAGCCTAAGCAGCCCCCCTAACAACAGCCTTTTCCCTTTTCACCCCTGACAGCAGCAGCACCACACAGCAACCCAAACAGCGAGACCACACCGGAACCCTCCCGCTGGGACAAGGCAGCGACCCTCACACCAGGACAACGACAGAACCCTCAGAGCACAACAGGACCCACTGCAAAAAGGTAGGGATGACATCTGTGGGCTAGAGAGCAACAGGCAGGGTTTGGAGGCTGAGCAGGTTTCCTTGAGTTTTTTTTGCAGGACTATTAGGAATATTTAGGGGATTTTGGAAGGCTTTTTAGGACTTTTCTGGTGTCTTTTAGGGTATTGTTACACCTTCCTAAGGGCTATTTTAGAATTCCTTAGCACACTTTTAGGGTCAGGATGAGGGTCAGACAGGCTGCCCGCTGGAAATGCGGAGTATTACTGGAATGTAGCAGAAGGCTTTGGAAAGGTGCCAGTGGAGGGGCAGTGGGCAGGGTCCTACACTGCTGGTCTGAAGGCTGTGATTTCTGGGCCCAGCGAAGTGGTTGTGGTAAGGGTTACATGCTGGCAGCTTTCTACAGGAGAAATCCACCACAGAAAAAACCAAGAGCCAAGTTTCATACTGTCAGTTTCCAAGAGGCATTTGGCACAAAAAAAAAACCCCTGAGTACTTGCGGGTGGTAGATGGGGTCTCAGAGAAATACTGCGGTGTTTGGAAATGGAAGAGGCAAAAAAACACTCGGGGAGTGAGGCCCCAGGAGGAGTGCTGGGACCGGGTCAAAAATGAAAGATATCTACTGGTGAAAACAAACTCAGCAGCCCGGGTTCCTGATATCAGTTTGTAGGGTTCCCTTGGGACTGTCAGGGAAGCACAGGTTTGAGGTGGGGGCAGGTTGGGTCTGGGACATATCCTCGTCCGTTCGGATATTTTGCAGGCAGCCGGCCACTCAGGGCCACAGCCCCTGGAGACAGAGACCGGCCCTTTTCCCTGGGAAAGAAAAGTGGCCAGCCCAGGTTCCTGATGTCAGTTTGTAGGGTTCCCTTGGGACTGTCAGGGCAGCACAGGTTTGAGGTGGGGGCAGGTTGGGTCTGGGACATATCCTCGTCCGTTCGGATATTTTGCAGGCAGCCGGCCACTCAGGGCCACAGCCCCCGGAGACAAAGACCGGCCCTTTTCCCTGGGAAAGAAAAGTGGCCAGCCCAGCTTCCTGATGTCAGTTTGTAGGGTTCCCTTAGGACTTTCAGGGCAGCACAGGTTTGAGGTGGGGGCAGGTTGGGTCTGGGACATATCCTCGTCCGTTCGGATATTTTGCAGGCAGCCGGCCACTCAGGGCCACAGCCCCTGGAGACAAAGACCGGCCCTTTTCCCTGGGAAAGAAAAGTGGCCAGCCCAGCTTCCTGATGTCAGTTTGTAGGGTTCCCTTGGGACTGTCAGGGCAGCACAGGTTTGAGGTGGGGGCAGGTTGGGTCTGGGACATATCCTCGTCCGTTCGGATATTTTGCAGGCAGCCGGCCACTCAGGGCCACAGCCCCTGGAGACAAAGACCGGCCCTTTTCCCTGGGAAAGAAAAGTGGCCAGCCCAGGTTCCTGATGTCAGTTTGTAGGGTTCCCTTAGGACTTTCAGGGCAGCACAGGTTTGAGGTGGGGGCAGGTTGGGTCTGGGACATATCCTCGTCCGTTCGGATATTTTGCAGGCAGCCGGCCACTCAGGGCCACAGCCCCTGGAGACAAAGACCGGCCCTTTTCCCTGGGAAAGAAAAGTGGCCAGCCCAGGTTCCTGATGTCAGTTTTTAGGGTTCTCTTGGGACTGTCAGGGCAGCACAGGTTTGGGGTGGGGGCAGGTTGGGTCTGGGACATATCCTCGTCCGTTCGGATATTTTGCAGGCAGCCGGCCACTCAGCGGGCCACAGCCCCTGGAGACAAAGACTGGCCCTTTTCCCTGGGAAAGAAAAGTGGCCAGCCCAGGTTCCTGATGTCAGTTTGTAGGGTTCCCTTGGGACTTTCAGGGCAGCACAGGTTGGAGGTGGGGGCAGGTTGGGTCTGGGACATATCCTCGTCCGTTCGGATATTTTGCAGGCAGCCGGCCACTCAGGGCCACAGCCCCTGGAGACAAAGACCGGCCCTTTTCCCTGGGAAAGAAAAGTGGCCAGCCCAGCTTCCTGATGTCAGTTTGTAGGGTTCCCTTAGGACTTTCAGGGCAGCACAGGTTGGAGGTGGGGGCAGGTTGGGTCTGGGACATATCCTCGTCCGTTCGGATATTTTGCAGGCAGCCGGCCACTCAGGGCCACAGCCCCTGGAGACAAAGACCGGCCCTTTTCCCTGGGAAAGAAAAGTGGCCAGCCCAGCTTCCTGATGTCAGTTTGTAGGGTTCCCTTAGGACTTTCAGGGCAGCACAGGTTTGAGGTGGGGGCAGGTTGGGTCTGGGACATATCCTCGTCCGTTCGGATATTTTGCAGGCAGCCGGCCACTCAGGGCCACAGTCCCTGGAGACAAAGACCGGCCCTTTTCCCTGGGAAAGAAAAGTGGCCAGCCCAGGTTCCTGATGTCAGTTTGTAGGGTTCCCTTAGGACATTCAGGGCAGCACAGGTTTGAGGTGGGGGCAGGTTGGGTCTGGGACATATCCTCGTCCGTTCGGATATTTTGCAGGCAGCCGGCCACTCAGGGCCACTCAGCCGGCCACAGCCCCTGGAGACAAAGACCGGCCCTTTTCCCTGGGAAAGAAAAGTGGCCAGCCCAGGTTCCTGATGTCAGTTTGTAGGGTTCCCTTAGGACTTTCAGGGCAGCACAGGTTTGAGGTGGGGGCAGGTTGGGTCTGGGACATATCCTCGTCCGTTCGGATATTTTGCAGGCAGCCGGCCACTCAGGGCCACAGCCCCTGGAGACAAACACCGGCCCTTTTCCCTGGGAAAGAAAAATGGCCAGCCCAGGTTCCTGATGTCAGTTTGTAGGGTTCCCTTAGGACTTTCGGGCAGCACAGGTTTGAGGTGGGGGCAGGTTGGGTCTGGGAAATATCCTCGTCCGTTCGGATATTTTGCAGGCAGCCGGCCACTCAGGGCCACAGCCCCTGGAGACAAAGACCGGCCCTTTTCCCTGGGAAAGAAAAGTGGCCAGCCCAGGTTCCTGATGTCAGTTTTTAAGGTTCCCTTAGGATTGTCAGGGCAGCACAGGTTTGAGGTGGGGGCAGGTTGGGTCTGGGACATATCCTCGTCCGTTCGGATATTTTGCAGGCAGCCGGCCACTCAGGGCCACAGCCCCTGGAGACAAAGACCGGCCCTTTTCCCTGGGAAAGAAAAGTGGCCAGCCCAGGTTCCTGATGTCAGTTTGTAGGGTTCCCTTAGGACTTTCAGGGCAGCACAGGTTTGAGGTGGGGGCAGGTTGGGTCTGGGACATATCCTCGTCCGTTCGGATATTTTGCAGGCAGCCGGCCACTCAGGGCCACAGCCCCTGGAGACAAAGACCGGCCCTTTTCCCTGGGAAAGAAAAGTGGCCAGCCCAGGTTCCTGATGTCAGTTTGTAGGGTTCCCTTAGGACTTTCAGGGCAGCACAGGTTTGAGGTGGGGGCAGGTTGGGTCTGGGACATATCCTCGTCCGTTCGGATATTTTGCAGGCAGCCAGCCACTCAGGGCCACAGCCCCTGGAGACAAAGACCGGCCCTTTTCCCTGGGAAAGAAAAGTGGCCAGCCCAGGTTCCTGATGTCAGTTTGTAGGGTTCCCTTAGGACTTTCAGGGCAGCACAGGTTTGAGGTGGGGGCAGGTTGGGTCTGGGACATATCCTCGTCCGTTCGGATATTTTGCAGGCAGCCGGCCACTCAGGGCCACAGCCCCTGGAGACAAAGACCGGCCCTTTTCCCTGGGAAAGAAAAGTGGCCAGCCCAGGTTCCTGATGTCAGTTTGTAGGGTTCCCTTAGGACTTTCAGGGCAGCACAGGTTTGAGGTGGGGGCAGGTTGGGTCTGGGACATATCCTCGTCCGTTCGGATATTTTGCAGGCAGCCGGCCACTCAGGGCCACAGCCCCTGGAGACAAAGACCGGCCCTTTTCCCTGGGAAAGAAAAGTGGCCAGCCCAGGTTCCTGATGTCAGTTTGTAGGGTTCCCTTAGGACTTTCAGGGCAGCACAGGTTGGAGGTGGGGGCAGGTTGGGTCTGGGACATATCCTCGTCCGTTCGGATATTTTGCAGGCAGCCGGCCACTCAGGGCCGCTCAGCCGGCGACAGCCCCTGGAGACAAAGACCGGCCCTTTTCCCTGGGAAAGAAAAGTGGCCAGCCCAGCTTCCTGATGTCAGTTTGTAGGGTTCCCTTAGGACTTTCAGGGCAGCACAGGTTTGAGGTGGGGGCAGGTTGGGTCTGGGACATATCCTCGTCCGTTCGGATATTTTGCAGGCAGCCGGCCACTCAGGGCCACAGCCCCTGGAGACAAAGACCGGCCCTTTTCCCTGGGAAAGAAAAGTGGCCAGCCCAGCTTCCTGATGTCAGTTTGTAGGGTTCCCTTAGGACTTTCAGGGCAGCACAGGTTTGAGGTGGGGGCAGGTTGGGTCTGGGACATATCCTCGTCCGTTCGGATATTTTGCAGGCAGCCGGCCACTCAGGGCCACAGCCCCTGGAGACAAAGACCGGCCCTTTTCCCTGGGAAAGAAAAATGGCCAGCCCAGGTTCCTGATGACAGTTTGTAGGGTTCCCTTAGGACTTTCAGGGCAGCACAGGTTTGAGGTGGGGGCAGGTTGGGTCTGGGAAATATCCTCGTCCGTTCGGATATTTTGCAGGCAGCCGGCCACTCAGGGCCACAGCCCCTGGAGACAAAGACCGGCCCTTTTCCCTGGGAAAGAAAAGTGGCCAGCCCAGGTTCCTGATGTCAGTTTTTAAGGTTCCCTTAGGACTGTCAGGGCAGCACAGGTTTGAGGTGGGGGCAGGTTGGGTCTGGGACATATCCTCGTCCGTTCGGATATTTTGCAGGCAGCCGGCCACTCAGGGCCACAGCCCCTGGAGACAAAGACCGGCCCTTTTCCCTGGGAAAGAAAAGTGGCCAGCCCAGGTTCCTGATGTCAGTTTGTAGGGTTCCCTTAGGACTTTCAGGGCAGCACAGGTTGGAGGTGGGGGCAGGTTGGGTCTGGGACATATCCTCGTCCGTTCGGATATTTTGCAGGCAGCCGGCCACTCAGGGCCACAGCCCCTGGAGACAAAGACCGGCCCTTTTCCCTGGGAAAGAAAAGTGGCCAGCCCAGCTTCCTGATGTCAGTTTGTAGGGTTCCCTTGGGACTTTCAGGGCAGCACAGGTTTGAGGTGGGGGCAGGTTGGGTCTGGGACATATCCTCGTCCGTTCGGATATTTTGCAGGCAGCCGGCCACTCAGGGCCACAGCCCCTGGAGACAAAGACCGGCCCTTTTCCCTGGGAAAGAAAAGTGGCCAGCCCAGGTTCCTGATGTCAGTTTGTAGGGTTCCCTTAGGACTTTCAGGGCAGCACAGGTTTGAGGTGGGGGCAGGTTGGGTCTGGGACATATCCTCGTCCGTTCGGATATTTTGCAGGCAGCCGGCCACTCAGGGCCACAGCCCCTGGAGACAAAGACCGGCCCTTTTCCCTGGGAAAGAAAAGTGGCCAGCCCAGGTTCCTGATGTCAGTTTGTAGGGTTCCCTTAGGACTTTCAGGGCAGCACAGGTTTGAGGGTGGGGGCAGGTTGGGTCTGGGACATATCCTCGTCCGTTCGGATATTTTGCAGGCAGCCGGCCACTCAGGGCCACAGCCCCTGGAGACAAAGACCGGCCCTTTTCCCTGGGAAAGAAAAGTGTCCAGCCCAGGTTCCTGATGTCAGTTTGTTGGGTTCCCTTAGGACTTTCAGGGCAGCACAGGTTGGAGGTGGGGGCAGGTTGGGTCTGGGACATATCCTCGTCCGTTCGGATATTTTGCAGGCAGCCGGCCACTCAGGGCCACAGCCCCTGGAGACAAAGACCGGCCCTTTTCCCTGGGAAAGAAAAGTGGCCAGCCCAGGTTCCTGATGTCAGTTTGTAGGGTTCCCTTAGGACTTTCAGGGCAGCACAGGTTTGAGGTGGGGGCAGGTTGGGTCTGGGACATATCCTCGTCCGTTCAGATATTTTGCAGGCAGCCGGCCACTCAGGGCCACTCAGCCGGCGACAGCCCCTGGAGACAAAGACCGGCCCTTTTCCCTGGGAAAGAAAAGTGGCCAGCCCAGGTTCCTGATGTCAGTTTGTAGGGTTCCCTTAGGACTTTCAGGGCAGCACAGGTTGGAGGTGGGGGCAGGTTGGGTCTGGGACATATCCTCGTCCGTTCGGATATTTTGCAGGCAGCCGGCCACTCAGGGCCACAGCCCCTGGAGACAAAGACCGGCCCTTTTCCCTGGGAAAGAAAGGTGGCCAGCCCAGGTTCCTGATGTCAGTTTGTAGGGTTCCCTTAGGACTTTCAGGGCAGCACAGGTTTGAGGTGGGGGCAGGTTGGGTCTGGGACATATCCTCGTCCGTTCGGATATTTTGCAGGCAGCCGGCCACTCAGGGCCACAGCCCCTGGAGACAAAGACCGGCCCTTTTCCCTGGGAAAGAAAAGTGGCCAGCCCAGGTTCCTGATGTCAGTTTGTAGGGTTCCCTTAGGACTTTCAGGGCAGCACAGGTTTGAGGTGGGGGCAGGTTGGGTCTGGGAAATATCCTCGTCCGTTCGGATATTTTGCAGGCAGCCGGCCACTCAGGGCCACAGCCCCTGGAGACAAAGACCGGCCCTTTTCCCTGGGAAAGAAAAGTGGCCAGCCCAGGTTCCTGATGTCAGTTTTTAAGGTTCCCTTAGGACTGTCAGGGCAGCACAGGTTTGAGGTGGGGGCAGGTTGGGTCTGGGACATATCCTCGTCCGTTCGGATATTTTGCAGGCAGCCGGCCACTCAGGGCCACAGCCCCTGGAGACAAAGACCGGCCCTTTTCCCTGGGAAAGAAAAGTGGCCAGCCCAGGTTCCTGATGTCAGTTTGTAGGGTTCCCTTAGGACTTTCAGGGCAGCACAGGTTTGAGGTGGGGGCAGGTTGGGTCTGGGACATATCCTCGTCCGTTCGGATATTTTGCAGGCAGCCGGCCACTCAGGGCCACAGCCCCTGGAGACAAAGACCGGCCCTTTTCCCTGGGAAAGAAAAGTGGCCAGCCCAGGTTCCTGATGTCAGTTTGTAGGGTTCCCTTAGGACTTTCAGGGCAGCACAGGTTTGAGGTGGGGGCAGGTTGGGTCTGGGACATATCCTCGTCCGTTCGGATATTTTGCAGGCAGCCGGCCACTCAGGGCCACAGCCCCTGGAGACAAAGACCGGCCCTTTTCTCTGGGAAAGAAAAGTGGCCAGCCCAGGTTCCTGATGTCAGTTTGTAGGGTTCCCTTAGGACTTTCAGGGCAGCACAGGTTTGAGGTGGGGGCAGGTTGGGTCTGGGACATATCCTCGTCCGTTCGGATATTTTGCAGGCAGCCGGCCACTCAGGGCCACAGCCCCTGGAGACAAAGACCGGCCCTTTTCCCTGGGAAAGAAAAATGGCCAGCCCAGGTTCCTGATGTCAGTTTGTAGGGTTCCCTTAGGACTTTCAGGGCAGCACAGGTTTGAGGTGGGGGCAGGTTGGGTCTGGGACATATCCTCGTCCGTTCGGATATTTTGCAGGCAGCCGGCCACTCAGGGCCACAGCCCCTGGAGACAAAGACCGGCCCTTTTCCCTGGGAAAGAAAAGTGGCCAGCCCAGCTTCCTGATGTCAGTTTGTAGGGTTCCCTTAGGACTTTCAGGGCAGCACAGGTTTGAGGTGGGGGCAGGTTGGGTCTGGGACATATCCTCGTCCGTTCGGATATTTTGCAGGCAGCCGGGCACTCAGGGCCACAGCCCCTGGAGACAAAGACCGGCCCTTTTCCCTGGGAAAGAAAAGTGGCCAGCCCAGCTTCCTGATGTCAGTTTGTAGGGTTCTCTTCGGACTTTCAGGGCAGCACAGGTTTGAGGTGGGAGCAGGTTGGGTCTGGGACATATCCTCGTCCGTTCGGATATTTTGCAGGCAGCCGGCCACTCAGGGCCACAGCCCCTGGAGACAAACACCGGCCCTTTTCCCTGGGAAAGAAAAATGGCCAGCCCAGGTTCCTGATGTCAGTTTGTAGGGTTCCCTTAGGACTTTCAGGGCAGCACAGGTTTGAGGTGGGGGCAGGTTGGGTCTGGGAAATATCCTCGTCCGTTCGGATATTTTGCAGGCAGCCGGCCACTCAGGGCCACAGCCCCTGGAGACAAAGACCGGCCCTTTTCCCTGGGAAAGAAAAGTGGCCAGCCCAGGTTCCTGATGTCAGTTTTTAAGGTTCCCTTAGGATTGTCAGGGCAGCACAGGTTTGAGGTGGGGGCAGGTTGGGTCTGGGACATATCCTCGTCCGTTCGGATATTTTGCAGGCAGCCGGCCACTCAGGGCCACAGCCCCTGGAGACAAAGACCGGCCCTTTTCCCTGGGAAAGAAAAGTGGCCAGCCCAGGTTCCTGATGTCAGTTTGTAGGGTTCCCTTAGGACTTTCAGGGCAGCACAGGTTTGAGGTGGGGGCAGGTTGGGTCTGGGACATATCCTCGTCCGTTCGGATATTTTGCAGGCAGCCGGCCACTCAGGGCCACAGCCCCTGGAGACAAAGACCGGCCCTTTTCCCTGGGAAAGAAAAGTGGCCAGCCCAGGTTCCTGATGTCAGTTTGTAGGGTTCCCTTAGGACTTTCAGGGCAGCACAGGTTTGAGGTGGGGGCAGGTTGGGTCTGGGACATATCCTCGTCCGTTCGGATATTTTGCAGGCAGCCAGCCACTCAGGGCCACAGCCCCTGGAGACAAAGACCGGCCCTTTTCCCTGGGAAAGAAAAGTGGCCAGCCCAGGTTCCTGATGTCAGTTTGTAGGGTTCCCTTAGGACTTTCAGGGCAGCACAGGTTTGAGGTGGGGGCAGGTTGGGTCTGGGACATATCCTCGTCCGTTCGGATATTTTGCAGGCAGCCGGCCACTCAGGGCCACAGCCCCTGGAGACAAAGACCGGCCCTTTTCCCTGGGAAAGAAAAGTGGCCAGCCCAGGTTCCTGATGTCAGTTTGTAGGGTTCCCTTAGGACTTTCAGGGCAGCACAGGTTTGAGGTGGGGGCAGGTTGGGTCTGGGACATATCCTCGTCCGTTCGGATATTTTGCAGGCAGCCGGCCACTCAGGGCCACAGCCCCTGGAGACAAAGACCGGCCCTTTTCCCTGGGAAAGAAAAGTGGCCAGCCCAGGTTCCTGATGTCAGTTTGTAGGGTTCCCTTAGGACTTTCAGGGCAGCACAGGTTGGAGGTGGGGGCAGGTTGGGTCTGGGACATATCCTCGTCCGTTCGGATATTTTGCAGGCAGCCGGCCACTCAGGGCCGCTCAGCCGGCGACAGCCCCTGGAGACAAAGACCGGCCCTTTTCCCTGGGAAAGAAAAGTGGCCAGCCCAGCTTCCTGATGTCAGTTTGTAGGGTTCCCTTAGGACTTTCAGGGCAGCACAGGTTTGAGGTGGGGGCAGGTTGGGTCTGGGACATATCCTCGTCCGTTCGGATATTTTGCAGGCAGCCGGCCACTCAGGGCCACAGCCCCTGGAGACAAAGACCGGCCCTTTTCCCTGGGAAAGAAAAGTGGCCAGCCCAGCTTCCTGATGTCAGTTTGTAGGGTTCCCTTAGGACTTTCAGGGCAGCACAGGTTTGAGGTGGGGGCAGGTTGGGTCTGGGACATATCCTCGTCCGTTCGGATATTTTGCAGGCAGCCGGCCACTCAGGGCCACAGCCCCTGGAGACAAAGACCGGCCCTTTTCCCTGGGAAAGAAAAATGGCCAGCCCAGGTTCCTGATGACAGTTTGTAGGGTTCCCTTAGGACTTTCAGGGCAGCACAGGTTTGAGGTGGGGGCAGGTTGGGTCTGGGAAATATCCTCGTCCGTTCGGATATTTTGCAGGCAGCCGGCCACTCAGGGCCACAGCCCCTGGAGACAAAGACCGGCCCTTTTCCCTGGGAAAGAAAAGTGGCCAGCCCAGGTTCCTGATGTCAGTTTTTAAGGTTCCCTTAGGACTGTCAGGGCAGCACAGGTTTGAGGTGGGGGCAGGTTGGGTCTGGGACATATCCTCGTCCGTTCGGATATTTTGCAGGCAGCCGGCCACTCAGGGCCACAGCCCCTGGAGACAAAGACCGGCCCTTTTCCCTGGGAAAGAAAAGTGGCCAGCCCAGGTTCCTGATGTCAGTTTGTAGGGTTCCCTTAGGACTTTCAGGGCAGCACAGGTTGGAGGTGGGGGCAGGTTGGGTCTGGGACATATCCTCGTCCGTTCGGATATTTTGCAGGCAGCCGGCCACTCAGGGCCACAGCCCCTGGAGACAAAGACCGGCCCTTTTCCCTGGGAAAGAAAAGTGGCCAGCCCAGCTTCCTGATGTCAGTTTGTAGGGTTCCCTTGGGACTTTCAGGGCAGCACAGGTTTGAGGTGGGGGCAGGTTGGGTCTGGGACATATCCTCGTCCGTTCGGATATTTTGCAGGCAGCCGGCCACTCAGGGCCACAGCCCCTGGAGACAAAGACCGGCCCTTTTCCCTGGGAAAGAAAAGTGGCCAGCCCAGGTTCCTGATGTCAGTTTGTAGGGTTCCCTTAGGACTTTCAGGGCAGCACAGGTTTGAGGTGGGGGCAGGTTGGGTCTGGGACATATCCTCGTCCGTTCGGATATTTTGCAGGCAGCCGGCCACTCAGGGCCACAGCCCCTGGAGACAAAGACCGGCCCTTTTCCCTGGGAAAGAAAAGTGGCCAGCCCAGGTTCCTGATGTCAGTTTGTAGGGTTCCCTTAGGACTTTCAGGGCAGCACAGGTTTGAGGTGGGGGCAGGTTGGGTCTGGGACATATCCTCGTCCGTTCGGATATTTTGCAGGCAGCCGGCCACTCAGGGCCACAGCCCCTGGAGACAAAGACCGGCCCTTTTCCCTGGGAAAGAAAAGTGTCCAGCCCAGGTTCCTGATGTCAGTTTGTTGGGTTCCCTTAGGACTTTCAGGGCAGCACAGGTTGGAGGTGGGGGCAGGTTGGGTCTGGGACATATCCTCGTCCGTTCGGATATTTTGCAGGCAGCCGGCCACTCAGGGCCACAGCCCCTGGAGACAAAGACCGGCCCTTTTCCCTGGGAAAGAAAAGTGGCCAGCCCAGGTTCCTGATGTCAGTTTGTAGGGTTCCCTTAGGACTTTCAGGGCAGCACAGGTTTGAGGTGGGGGCAGGTTGGGTCTGGGACATATCCTCGTCCGTTCAGATATTTTGCAGGCAGCCGGCCACTCAGGGCCACTCAGCCGGCGACAGCCCCTGGAGACAAAGACCGGCCCTTTTCCCTGGGAAAGAAAAGT
>NW_027100402.1:0-50232 GCF_031753505.1 Anomalospiza imberbis | reverse complement strand
CTCCAGGGGCCCGTGGTCTTGAGTGGCCGGACGCCTCCAAAAAATCCAAATGATTAAGGATGTGTCCAAGACCTACCCTGCCCCCACCTCAAACCTGTGCTGCCCTGACAGTCCCAGGAGTACCCTACAAACTGACAGCAAGAACCAGGGCTGGCTTCTTTTCTTTCCAAGAAAAAAGGCCGGTCCTTTTCTGCTGGGGTCTCTGGCCTTGAGTGGCCGGACCCCTCCAAAAAATCCAAACACTTAAGGATATTTCCCTGACACAACCTGCCCCCGCCTCAAAGTTGTGCAGCCCTTACAGTTCCAGGGAACCCTACAAACTGACAGCAGGAACCTGGGCTGGCCACTTTTCTTTCCAAGAAAAAATGGCCGGTAATTTTCTCCAGGGGCCTGAGGCCTTGAGTGGTCGGACGCCTCCAAAAAATACAAGCGATTGAAGATATGTCCCAGACCCAACCTGCCCCCACCTCAAACCTGTGCTGCCCTGACAGTCCCAAGGGAACCCTACAAATGACATCAGAACCTGGGTTGGCAACCTTTCCTTCACAGGGAAAAGGGCCCGTCTTTGTCTCCTGGGGCCTGTGTCCCTTAGTGGCAGGACGCCTCCAAAAAATCCAGATGATTAAGGATGTGTTCCAGACCTAACCTGCCCCCACCTCAAACCTGTGCTGCCTGGACAGTCCCAAGGGAACCCTACAAACTGACATGAGAAACCAGGGCTGGAAACCTTTCCTTCACAGGGAAAAGGGCTTGTCTTTGTCTCCAGGAGCCTGAGGCCTTGAGTGTCCGGCCGCCTCCAAAAAACCCAAATGATTAAAGATGTGTCCCAGACCCAACCTGCCCCCACCTCAAATTTGTGCTGCCCTGACAGTCTCAAGGGAACCCTATAAACTGACATCAGGAACCAAGGCTGGCCCCTTTTCTTTTCAATAAAAATGGCCAGTCTTTGTCTCCAGGGCCTAGAGTCCCTGAGTGGCTGGACGCCTCCAAAAAAATTCCAAACGCTTAAAGATATGTCACACACCTAACCTGGCCCCACCTCAAATTTTGCTGCCCTTACAGTCTCAAGGGAACCCTACAAACTGACAGCAGGAACCTGGGCTGGAAACCTTTCCTTCACAGGGAAAAGGGCCCGTCTTTGTCTCCTGGGGCCTGTGTCCCTTAGTGGCAGGACGCCTCCAAAAAATCCAGATGATTAAGGATGTGTTCCAGACCTACCCTGCCCCCACCTCAAACCTGTGCTGCCCTGACAGTCCCAGGAGTACCCTACAAACTGACAGCAAGAACCAGGGCTGGCCACTTTTCTTTCCAAGAAAAAAGGCCGGTCCTTTTCTGCTGGGGTCTCTGGCCTTGAGTGGCCGGACCCCTCCAAAAAATCCAAACACTTAAGGATATTTCCCTGACACAACCTGCCCCCACCTCAAACCTGTGCTGCCCTTACAGTTCCAGGGAACCCTACAAACTGACAGCAGGAACCTGGGCTGGCCACTTTTCTTTCCAAGAAAAAATGGCCGGTAATTTTCTCCAGGGGCCTGTGGCCTTGAGTGGTCGGACGCCTCCAAAAAATACAAGCGATTGAAGATATGTCCCAGACCCAACCTGCCCCCACCTCAAACCTGTGCTGCCCTGACAGTCCCAAGGGAACCCTACAAATGACATCAGAACCTGGGTTGGCAACCTTTCCTTCACAGGGAAAAGGGCCCGTCTTTGTCTCCTGGGGCCTGTGTCCCTTAGTGGCATGATGCCTCCAAAAAATCCAAATGATTAAGGAGGTGTCCCAGACCTACCCTGCCCCCACCTCAAACCTGTGCTGCCCTGACAGTCCCAAGAGTACCCTACAAACTGACAGCAAGAACCAGGGCTGGCTTCTTTTCTTTCCAAGAAATAAAGGCCGGTCCTTTTCTGCCGGGGTCTCTGGCCTTGAGTGGCCGGACCCCTCCAAAAAATCCAAACACTTAAGGATATTTCCCGGACACAACCTGCTCCCGCCTCAAATTTGTGTTGCCCTTACAGTCTCAAGGGAACCCTACAAACTGACAGCAGGAACCTGGGCTGGCCACTTTTTTTTCAAGAAAAAATGGCCGGTAATTTTCTCCAGGGGCCTGTGTCCCTGAGTGGCCGGACGCCTCCAAAAAATCCAAATGATTAAGGATGTGTCCAAGACCTACCCTGCCCCCACCTCAAACCTGTGCTGCCCTGACAGTCCCAGGAGTACCCTACAAACTGACAGCAAGAACCAGGGCTGGCTTCTTTTCTTTCCAAATAAAAAGGCCGGTCCTTTTCTGCCGGGGTCTCTGGCCTTGAGTGGCCGGACCCCTCCAAAAAATCCAAACACTTAAGGATATTTCGCTGACACAACCTGCCCCCGCCAAAAAGTTGTGCAGCCCTTACAGTTCCAGGGAACCCTACAAACTGACAGCAGGAACCTGGGCTGGCCACTTTTCTTTCCAAGAAAAAATGGCCGGTAATTTTCTCCAGGGGCCTGTGGCCTTGAGTGGCCGGACGCCTCCAAAAAATCCAAATGATTAAGGATGTGTCCAAGACCTACCCTGCCCCCACCTCAAACCTGTGCTGCCCTGACAGTCCCAAGGGAACCCTACAAATGACATCAGAACCTGGGTTGGCAACCTTTCCTTCACAGGGAAAAGGGCCCGTCTTTGTCTCCTGGGGCCTGTGTCCCTTAGTGGCAGGACGCCTCCAAAAAATCCAGATGATTAAGGATGTGTTCCAGACCTACCCTGCCCCCACCTCAAACCTGTGCTGCCTTGACAGTCCCAGGAGTACCCTAAAAACTTAAAGCAGGAACTTGGGCTGGCCACTTTTCATTCCAAGAAATAAAGGCCCGTCATTTTCTGCCGGGGCCTGTGTCCCTGAGTGGCTGGACGCCTCCAAAAAATCCAAACGATTAAAGATATGTCCCAGACCCAACCTGCCCCCACCTCAAATTTGTGCTGCCCTGACAGTCCCACGGGAACCCTATAAACAGACATCAGGGACCTGGGCTCGCCCCTCTTCTTTCTAAGAATAAATGGCCGGTCTTTGTCTCCAGGGGCCTGAGTCCCTGAGTGGCCGGACGCCTCCAAAAATTCCAAACGCTTAAAGATATGTCCCAGACTCAACCTGCCCCCTCCTCAAATTTGTGCTGATCTGTCAGTCATAAGGGATTTTTTTGAACAGATTTCAGGAACCTGGGCTGGCAACTTTCCCTTCACAGGGAAAAGTGCTGGTCTTTTTCTCCAGCGGCCTGTGGCCTTGAGTGGCGAGCAGCCTCCAAAAATTCCAAATGATTAAGGATATGTCCCTGACCCAACCTGCCCCCACCTCAAATTTGTGCTGCCCTGACAGTCCCAAGGGAACCCTACAAACTGACATCAGGAACTTGGGCAGGCAACTTTTCCTTCACAGGGAAAAGGGCCGGTCTTTGTCTCCAGGAGCCTGAGGCCTTGAGTGTCCGGCCGCCTCCAAAAAACCCAAATGATTAAAGATGTGTCCCAGACCCAACCTGTCCCCACCTCAAATTTGTGCTGCCCTGACACTCCCAAGGAATCCCTCTAAAAAGACATCAGCAACCAAGGCTGGGAAATTTTCCTTTACAGGGAAAAGGGCACGTCTTTGTCTCCAGGGGCCTGTGGCCTTGAGTGGCCGGACGCCTCCAAAAAATCCAAATGATTAAGGATGTGTCCAAGACCTACCCTGCCCCCACCTCAAACCTGTGCTGCCCTGACAGTCCCAGGAGTACCCTACAAACTGACAGCAAGAACCAGGGCTGGCTTCTTTTCTTTCCAAGAAAAAAGGCCGGTCCTTTTCTGCCGGGGTCTCTGGCCTTGAGTGGCCGGACCCCTCCAAAAAATCCAAACACTTAAGGATATTTCCCTGACACAACCTGCCCCCGCCTCAAAGTTGTGCAGCCCTTACAGTTCCAGGGAACCCTACAAACTGACAGCAGGAACCTGGGCTGGCCACTTTTCTTTCCAAGAAAAAATGGCCGGTAATTTTCTCTAGTTGCCTGAGGCCTTGACTGTCCGGCCGCCTCCAAAAAACCCAAATGATTAAAGATGTGTCCCAGACCCAACCTGTCCCCACCTCAAATTTGTGCTGCCCTGACACTCCCAAGGAATCCCTCTAAAATGACATCAGCAACCTGGGCTGGCAAATTTTCCTTTACAGGAAAAGGGCACGTCTTTGTCTCCAGGGGCCTGTGTCCCTGAGTGGCCGGACGCCTCCAAAAAATCCAAATGATTAAGGATGTGTCCAAGACCTACCCTGCCCCCACCTCAAACCTGTGCTGCCCTGACAGTCCCAGGAGTACCCTACAAACTGACAGCAAGAACCAGGGCTGGCTTCTTTTCTTTCCAAGAAAAAAGGCCGGTCCTTTTCTGCCGGGGTCTCTGGCCTTGAGTGGCCGGACCCCTCCAAAAAATCCAAACACTTAAGGATATTTCCCGGATACAACCTGCCCCCGCCTCAAAGTTGTGCTGCCCTTACAGTTCCAGGGAACCCGACAAACTGACAGCAGGAACCTGGGCTGGCCACTTTTCTTTCCAAGAAAAAATGGCTGGTAATTTTCTCCAGGGGCCTGTGGCCTTGAGTGGCCGGACGCCTCCAAAAAATACAAGCGATTGAACATATGTCCCAGACCCAACCTGCCCCCACCTCAAACCTGTGCTGCCCTGACAGTCCCAAGGGAACCCTACAAATGACATCAGAACCTGGGTTGGCAACCTTTCCTTCACAGGGAAAAGGGCCTGTCTTTGTCTCTAGGGGCCTGAGGCCTTGAGTGTCCGGCCGCCTCCAAAAAACCCAAATGATTAAAGATGTGTCCCAGACCCAACCTGCCCCCACCTCAAATTTGTGCTCCCCTGACAGTCCCACGGGAACCCTATAAACAGACATCAGGGACCCTGGCTGGCAACTTTTCCTTCACAGGGAAAAGGGCCGGTCTTCGTCTCCAGGGGCCTGTGTCCCTTAGTGGCAGGACGCCTCCAAAAAATCCAAATGATTAAGGATGTGTCCCCAGACCTACCCTGCCCCCACCTCAAACCTGTGCTGCCCTGACAGTCCCAGGAGTACCCTAAAAACTTAAAGCAGGAACTTGGGCTGGCCACTTTTCATTCCAAGAAATAAAGGCCTGTCATTTTCTCCAGGGGCCTGAGTCCCTGAGTGGCTGGACGCCTCCAAAAAATACAAACGATTAAAGATATGTCCCAGACCCAACCTGCCCCCTCCTCAAATTTGTGCTGATCTGTCAGTCATAAGGGATTTTTTTGAAGAGATTTCAGGAACCTGGGCTGGCAACTTTCCCTTCACAGGGAAAAGGGCTGGTCTTTTTCTCCAGCGGCCTGTGGCCTTGAGTGGCGAGCAGCCTCCAAAAATTCCAAATGATTAAGGATATGTCCCTGACCCAACCTGCCCCCACCTCAAATTTGTGCTGCCCTGACAGTCCCAAGGGAACCCTACAAACTGACATCAGGAACTTGGGCAGGCAACTTTTCCTTCACAGGGAAAAGGGCCGGTCTTTGTCTCTAGGAGCCTGAGGCTTTGAGTGTCCGGCCGCCTCCAAAAAACCCAAATGATTAAAGATGTGTCCCAGACCCAACCTGCCCCCACCTCAAATTTGTGCTGCCCTGACAGTCCCAAGGGAACCCTATAAACAGACCTCAGGGACCTGGGCTGGCAACCTTTCCTTCACAGGGAAAAGGGCCTGTCTTTGTCTGCAGGGGCCTGTGGCCGTGAGTGGCTTGCCGCCTCCAAAAATTCCAATCGATTAAAGATATGTCCCAGACCTAACCTGCCCCCACCTCAAATTTGCGCTGCCCTGACAGTCTCAAGGAATCCCTCTAAAAAGACATCAGCAACCTGGGCTGGCAACTTTTCCTTCACAGGGAAATGGGCCGGCCTTTGTCTCCAGGGGCCTGTGGCCTTGAGTGGTCACACACTCCTCTCTCAAAATCCAGTCAGTGAGTCATCCCTCTCTCAAACTTCTCCCCAAAATCTGGGTAGTGAGCTGGCCCAGTTTCAGGGAAACTAATTTCTCTGTCCTTTACAGGTGAGCAAAGGGATGGAGCATGGGTATATTTGAGAATGCTCACTAAAAATAAATCAGGAGATATTCTAATCACAGCTATCACGGGTCCCAAACGTGCTCTTGTAACTTTTGTGACACGGGCTCAAATCTCTGCACTAACAGAAAAAGATGCTCAGAGGAGTGGAGTTGTTCCAACTAAGAGACAATACTGTGTTCTGAATGCTCTAGGAATGGCAGAATCTGTGAATGTGGCCATAGTTAAACTCACACTTCCCGGAGATGAGAATCAATTAGTAGTTAAAATGGTAATTGGGGACATTCCAAACTATTTACTAGGGATGGATGTTCTTGCTGGGGGACAGTGGGAGGACTCAGAAGGATCTTTGTGGTGTTTTGCCACTACACCTTTAAATATTAGACTGCTGCAAACTGCACCTTCTCACCTTCTCTACCGAATAGTGAAACAGCCAATGTGAAACAATACCCTCTACCTTCTGGTGCCAGAGAAGGTATCAAACCAGTTATACAGGATTTGCGAGGCCAAGGGGTAATAATTAACACACATTCTGCTTTCAACTCACCTGTCTGGCCAGTGCGTAAACCTAATGGGAAATGGAGGCTGACAGTTGATTTCCGCAGGCTTAATGCCAACATGGACCCTCTCACAGCAGCAGTCCCGAATTTAGCTGAGTTGATAACATCTATTCAAGAAAAAGCTCATCCAGTTATGGCAACTATAGATGTCAAAGACATGTTCTTTATGATACCTATACAGCCAGAGGACATGGACCGTTTTGCCTTTACGTGGGAAGGACAGCAATACACTTTCACTAGACTTCCCCAAGGATACAAGCATTCCCCTACTTTAGCTCATCACGCTCTAGCAAAAGAACTAGAAAAGATACCTAAACCTGATGATGTGGCTGTTTACCAACACATTGATGATATTCTGGTGGGAGGGGATGAAATTGAAGCAGTAGGAGAGACTCAACAGAAAATAATCTCTCATTTAGAGAGAATTTGCAGATTCCTCCAGAGAAAGTTCAACAGCCCTCCCAGGAAGTAAAATTTTTGTGAATTTGGTAGAAAGGAGGCATGACATGCATACCACCAGACACCTTGACTTCTTTAGATCAGATAAAAATGCCTCACTCTAGGAAGGACCTTCAACAGGCTCTAGGATCATTAGTGTTCTGGAGAAAACACATTCCAGATTTCTCAATAATTGCTAGGCCCCTTTATGACTTGCTGAGGAAAGAGGTAAAATGGGATTGGACTCCTTCTCAGGAAGAAGCATTGCAATTACTGATTTTTGAGGCAACAGCTCATCAAGCATTGGGTCCTATCCATCCTACAGACCCCTTTCAGGTAGAATGGGGATTTGCTGCCTCAGAACTGTCAGACACATATGGCAAGTGGGGACCTGAAGGTCCAACGAGGCCAGTGGGTTTTTACTCCCATGGCTTCAGAGACACTGAGAAAAGATACAGTACCTGGGAAAAGGGACTGTTTGTGGTCAGTCTGGCTCTCGCTGAAGTGGAAAAAATTGCACGTCAACAACCTATAGTGCTAAGGGGTCCTTTTAAGGTAATTAAGACAGTCACTAATGGGATACCCCTCCTGATGGGGTGGCTCAGAGAGCCTCGGTAAGGAAGTGGTATGCTCAGATCGAACATTACTGTAATATTTTTACAATAACAGAAGGAGCTGTAAAAAATTTAGCAATCCAAGAAACTGAGGCTTTGGATAGTGGCCAAGATAAACCAGTCTCTGTAATCAAAATAGCCCCTCCCTTGTCCCCCGAACAATCAGCAAATTCTTGGTTCACTGATGCTTCTGCTAAACGGGAAGGAAAAGTGTGAAAGTATAGAGCAGCAGCCCTCCACATTTCCTCTGGTGAGTGAATAATTACTGAGGGAGAAGGTAGTGTGGAGGTTGGGGAGCTGATAGTTGTTTGGAGCGTTTTTCAATGAGAAGCACAGAATTCCTCTTTAGTCTGCATTTATACTGACTCTTATGCTGTATACAAAGTTTGCACTGAATGGCTTCCTTTTTGGCAGCAGAATGATTAGGAAGTCAACAGAATACCAGTATGGCAGAAGGAAAAGTGGCAAGAAATATTAAATATTGCAGGTTAGGGGAACTTTGCAGTGGGTTGGGTAGCCTCTCATCAAACAGATGGAAATCCAGCAGGAGAGTGGAATAGTAAGGCTGATGAGCTAGCAAGGCTTAGTCCCCTAAAAAAGGAACAAATCACAGAGGAATGGGATCAATTGTTAGAATGGCTGCATGTAAAGAGACAGCATATGGGTGCAAAAGACTTATACAGAGAAGCTCATGCTCGCCTGTTGGCCTGTTACCAGGGAAATGTGTAAAACATGCATATCAGCCTGCGAGCAGTGTCGCAAGCGACTGGAAAGACACCTTTTGGAAGATGAGCCCTTGCATTTAAGGAAAGGTAAAGGCCTATGGGACGCATGGCAGGTAGATTATATTGGTCCTTTTAAGAAATCAGGAGGAAAACATTTTGTGCTGGTAGGAGTAGAAATTGTGTCCGGGTTAGTTCAAGTTGATGTTTTTAAAAGAGCTACTGGAGACAACACTGTCAAAACTTTGCAGGAATGGTTTGGGTCTTTCCCAAAGCCACAGGAAATTCAATCTGATAACGGGTCTCATTTCACTGCTAGAGTTGTACAGGACTGGGCAAAAAGCGAAGGAATCAAATGGGTTTTTCACACCCCCTACTATCCTCAAGCTCACGGGATCATAGAAAGAACTAATGGTCTTCTAAAATGACTATTAAAACCACAGGAAGGAAACTGGGACCTCCGATTATGGGAGGCTGTCAAAGGTATAAATGACAGATGGGGGATAAATGGGTGTCCCAAGATCACTGCTTTTTGTCCAACAGCTCCAAGCATCATTCCCTCACTGAAAGGACCTGACGATTCTAAAAATCCTGCTCATTACCCTGGACAACCTGTTTTAGTAGACCTCCCTACAGTAGGGGAGGTACCACTTGTGTTGAAAACTCCTCTGAATAAATATGCATGGATAGCTTCTGATGCTCTGGGAAAAGAACACCGAAAAAATACACGCTGGATAATCCCATCATTTTAACCTTTTCTGCCCTATAGTGACAGGACTTTTCTCTTGTGTTTACCTCTACAGAAGAACCCCGAGGGACAAGATCATCTGAACCATGATAAAATTGGTGATACTTTTCTGCATCTTACTACAACTCCATGGTCAGAAACCTGCTGAGTGGCCATGGTCTGAAGCCACCATCAAACACACTAATGTCCTAGGATAATATCCTAGAGGTCACCGCCTAAATCTGGCAACGGTTGTGCCACATAACTCTAAGGTATATCGTCCCAGTGAGTGGGGGTGGGATCAGAAGGAATAGACCAGAACACTAACTGGAACGATTGGAGAGACTATTGCGGTAGCATGCAGAAAAGTGGAAGGATCTCTACATGAGAAAGCTTCCTCTATCAAAATTGCTGGAAATTTTATGGAACCAGGAGGAAAAAATCATTTTGAAATCCCTTCAGCAAAAATATGCCCTACCAAGAAATGGGAGTATGGCAAAATTCTTCCCCTTACCCTATGCTATCGTCAAGATTATATTGGTAATTACACTGCAGTATGCCGAACTAACAATGTAGTAATTACAAAAGACTGCAAAAATGAATCCACTGACTGCTGGTATAGTTTTACCTTAACTAAAACCACCTATGTGACATGTAGTTGGCAAAACAACTTGACTAGCCCTTTTAGTTTGCGAGGTCTGGTTTACAAATTTAAAATTAATGCTACAACCAATGATAATAACACAATAGTTACACCCCAGCGGACGGAGAACCCCTTTGCTGAAGGGCCTTGGTCCCAGGCTTTTGTTTATTTTTCCGGATACATGGGGAATATAAAGGATTTAAATCTAATAACTCTTGTTATGCATGATAATCAGATTTATACCAGGCAGGAATGGAAAGCACACAAAACCTGGCAACTTCAAGGGGTAGTGGCGGAGAAAATTATTATAGGATGCCGAATGATTAACAAAACTGCTTATGGTAAGGCAACCTCGATCAGTGTTAAAACAAGTCAAACAGGCAAACAGGAGAAAGTTTGCACACACCCAAGCATACAAGATTGTTGGCACAACTTTACATTAACACAAACTGCGGAAGTGGTTTGTCTATGGGGAAAGGGTACCGAAGGGCTTTCTTTTAAGTTTATAATAAATACTATAGCCCAATCTACTACGGTTTATACTACCATCACCACCACCACTCAAGCCCAACGACCAGTTATACTCACCCCGAAAATCTTTGAATTGGGACCATATATAATTAAGAAAACTGGCCAACAACATATATTGTTTAATCCGGCATGGTCTCTTAAACAAGTTAAATTGCTGATGCAAAACAATGTCTCAGAAATTCAACCAGTCTATTCACCCTTTTTGCAGACCTCCTTCCAGGGTTGGACAACCTGGCTGTGACAGTGGAACCCTCCTAAAAAATGGGTGCCAAGAGACATAACTGGTGTTGTGGGAACAGGATTGGGAATTCTAAATAGTATAGATTCAGAAGTATTAATGAATAAATTGGCTTCTGCTACTACAGATTTAACCAAATTACAACAACCACTGCAATCGTCCTTATCGGCCTTGGGAACACATCAGTGGTTGCTATCAAACATATTACCTAATTGGGAAAAGACAAATGTAAATGATAGCAAATTGATAATTGATACACTAAATGCTACACAAAGCAATGTTTCCTTAGCCCTTAGCTGTATCCAGGCTCAATTATGGATGCAGTCAGTTGCTGCCTCAATTATAAGGGAAGGTGAAGAAGGCACTTTCCCTACTGAAATTCGGAAAATAGTATGGGACAGTGCCACTGATTTTGAAAAAGATTTCGAATTCTGGTGGAATTTAGTGAATTTTACCTGTGACCCCATCACAAACATAGCCACAGCTTTCGTGTTGACCATACGTAATGCCTCAGTGCATTCGATATTCCCCCATCATTGCACTAGGATTGAATCATGATGGAGCCACTCTCTATTCTTCCGAACATAGAGAGTGGGCTCGTCAAATTGATGATAAATGGCAAACTGTTAATTTAGAACCTTGTAGCATACGAGAACAACTAGGGTTCATCTGTGAAGTTAATGCAATAGTAGCTCAGGATATTTGTCTAGACACAGAGCAAAATATCTGTCACTTTGATATTCATCCTAACGAGACTTCTGAAACAGTCCTTGTATATACAGGCAATGGGTGTGCATGCTTTAGAACTGCTTGTGATACTGTGTTTGTAGGAAGTACCATAGCAGATACTAAGAATCATTCAAATTTTTGTGCTTGCAACTTTACTAAAATTTCAGGATGTGATTTTTCTTTTGTAGGTCCAGTTACTTCACATGAACTTTTAGAATCCAATTTCATGCTGATTCACAAGCTATTGCCTACTCCCATTGGGATGAACCTTACTCTGGTAAAGTAATTGTTGCTTCACCAGGATTTGATTAAAATCTTAGGAAAAATCAAGGAGAACGGACAGAAAACCCTGGTAACTGTTCATCATGATGAGCAAGAAATACATCGTGTTGCAGAAAGAGTGCAAAGTGATGCTGAACACAGGTGGTGGGATACCCTTTTTGGGTGGTCACCTACTGCTACCGATGTCCTGAATAAATTGTGTCATCCCACTGTTGTTCTTTTGATTCTAGTTATGATTGGTTTTGTTTTATCAGTAATCTTGCTTATTATAAATTGGAGAATGATAAAACGGTAAACAAAATTGACATCTAAAATTAATTCACACCACCTGGCCAATGTCCTTTGCACTATAGACATCCCCAGGACTATGGACACAAGGCGGTTATAAGATTAGAAGATATATCCTCATATAATTTTCTTTGCTCTCTTATGATTTGTTCTAACCACTTGAAAAATTGTTTTGAATTATTGTTGATTATTAATTAGAAAATTTGTTTTAAACTATTTTTGTTTATTAATTAGAAAATTGTACTTAGTAATATTGATAATACTAGGTTTATTATTTTATTGTTTGGTATTAATTATACTGATTTATTATTATTTGATCAATTTATTGTTTAATTAATTAATATTGATTGTTGGTTTAACCAATACCGATTGTATTTAGCTTATTGTTTAATTATAATTTGCCTACTAATATGTTGTGATTGTTTTAGTTTTCCCTGTTTTCCCTTTCCCTTCTTTTTTCTCTTCTCTTTTCCCCGGGATGTGCTGCCAACACCTGATGGGTCCTGAAGACTTCACAACAACACTTCGAACCCCTGCTGATGAAGGCCTCCTTAGGGCAATCATCAGTCATGGGGTGGTGTAAGAGGCCATCTGAAGCCCCCACATTTGCCTACCGATTGCCACGAGGAGAAACCCCTTCCCCACTGCAGTTCCGGCTTGGAGAGAGCAGCAGTGCAGGTGCAGCTGCTGCACCGTTATGTTAGCTGTTCCGAGCAAGGCCTGGCAAGGACTTGACAAGGAGTCGGCAAGAACTTGGCAAGGAACCGGCAAGGACCTGGCATGGACCCAGCAAGGAATGGCCTACTGCATCTTTGCCCACTCTCCTCCTTTAAGCCAAATGAACTTTTGGGGTGACTCCCGTGGTCTCTCACTGAAGACCCCTCACCTGCCTTGTTACCACCATGACAAATGGGCAAAGATTGAGAACCCTCCTCCCAAGCACTGAGACTGAGACCCCTACTACGGGGCAGGGGTGGTGGGGGGGTGGGGAAGGTGGTCTGACCACTAATGACATGACCTGCTTCCCTTCAGTAATTTCAATGGACTTATTCTTCATTGTGTTCACCTTGCTTTGGTGGTTTCAGTGGACTCACCTGTTCCCCCACAGAAATCACAATGGACTCTCATTGTCCGGCATGTTCCCCTCTCTTTCCTCTGTGGACTATAACTGGACCCCTGAATTGACCAGAACTTTGAAGACTTCCCCGACACGACAAGATGGATCCCCATCGTCCGGACCACTGAGGATCTCGCCTGTGTTGGTAGCTATTCCCATCCCCCTCTTCCGTCTCTCTCTCTATTCTTTTATCTCCTTTCTGATCCCCACTATCGCATTTACAGTTTTGGCCCCTAATAGATGTGCATTTCTTATGATTCAATGATAGTCCCTTGTTGTGTGCAATTTTGCACTTTTGGGATCGGTAAAAAGAACCATCATGACACCCGCAACAAGCGGATCGTGAAAGACATGACAGAACCGGAAGGAAGAAAGGGGCCACTGTAACACAACTGAGCTTTTTCAGACCAAGGAGACCATTATGACATGATGGAATATGACAGAACTAACAGGTGAGGCCACATGCTTTTTCAAAGCAAGAAGACCATTGTGAAATGATGGAAGATGATTGAACCCATGGGAAAGGACAAATGGAGCCAATAATCCATTATGACACAGTGGAGCTTTTTCAGACCAAGGAGTTATTGTGACATGATGGAAGAGGTTTGTAGCAACAGGTAAGGCCGCGTGGAGCCAAGGGGCCACTGTGATGCAGTGGAGCTTTTTCAAACCAACCACACCATTGTGACATGATGGAAGATGATTGAACCCACAGGTAAGGCTATATGGAGCCAAGGAGCCATTGTGACACGAAGAAACCAAGGATTCCGTTTTGGAATATGAGAACTGCATGGAACCAAGGGGCCATGGTGATAAAACATGCAACCCATGGTTACACCATGGAAGATAATTGAACCCATGGGAAAGGACACATGGAGCCAAGGATCCACTATGACACAGTGGAGCAATTTCAGACCAACCACACCATTTTGACATGATGGAAGATGATTGAACCAAAGATCAGGGCACATGGAGTCAAGGATCCATTGTGACATGAGGTAACTAAGGATTCCATTGTGGAATAACAGAACTGCATGGAACCAAGGGGCAACGGCGTTAAACCAAGGACCCAAATATGACATGATGGAAGATGATTGAACCCATGGGAAAAGACACATGGAGCCAAGGATCCATTGTGACAGAGTGAAGCTTTTTCAGACTAAGGAGTTATTGTGACATGATGGAAGATGATTAAACCAACAGGAAAGGCCGCATGGATCCAAGCAGCCATTATGACACAGTGGAGTTTTACAGACCAAGGAGACCATTGTGACATGATGGAAGATGATTGAATATATGGATAAGACTTCATGGAGCCAAGGAACCATTGTGACACAAAGAAACCAAGGATTCCATTGCGGCATAAAAGATTTGCATGGAACCAAGGAGCGACTGTGACACAGTTAAGATTCTTCAGACCAAGGAAACCGTTGTGACATGATGGAAGATGATTCAACCCATGGGTAAGGCCACATGGATCGAAGGAGGCATTGTGACATGAAGAAAGCAAGGATTCCATTGTCACACAAGAGAACCGCATGGAACCAAAGGGCCACCTGTGACACTGTGGAGCTTCTTAAAGCCAAGGAGACCATTGTGACATGATGGAAGATGATTGAACCAACAGGTAAGGCCACCTGGAGTCAAGGAGCCATTGTGACACTGGAGTTTTTTGAAACCAAGGAGACCATTGTGACATGATGGAAGATGATTGAACCAACAGGTAAGGCCACCTGGAGTCAAGGAGGCATGGGGAAAAGATGGAGGTTTTTCAAACCAAGGAGACCATTGTGACATGATGGAAGATGATTGCACCCATGGGTAAGGCCGCTTGGAGCCGAAGAGATATTGTGGCACGAAGAAACCAAGGAATGCATTGTGGAATAACAGAACTGCATGGAACACCTTGGCTGCGGCGATAAACCAAAGAACCCTTGGTTGCATGACAGAACATGATTGAAACCATGGTAAAGGACACATGGATCCAAGGAACCATTGTGACACTGTGGAGCTTTCACAGACCAAGGACACCATTGTGACATGATGGAAGATGATTGAACTCACAGGTAAGGCCATATGGAACCAAGGAGCCATTGTGACCCAAAGAAAGCAAGAATTCCATTGTGACTCGACAGAATTGCATGGATCCAAGGGGCCACTGTGACACAGTTGAGCTTTTTCAGACCAAGGAACATTGTGGCATGATGGAATATGGTAGAACTAACTGGTAAGGCCAGATGATTTTTCAAAACAAGGGGACCACTGAGACATGATGGAAGATGTTTGAACCCACAGGTATGGCCACATGGAGTCAAGCAGCCATGGTGACACTATGGAGTTTTTTCAGACCAAGGAGATAATTGTGACATGATGGAAGATTATTGCACCCATGTCGCTGTAGAGCAGGACAGGAACGAAAGTGACTCCAAGTCAAAGGCTCGAGAATGGACTGATTTATTTCAAATGTGCCGCTCTATTTATAGAGAACATTGTGCAGAATAATTTCATTGGTCCTAGAGTAAAAACATCTCACACCATAGGTGTGTAGTGAATGACGCACAGTGGTAGAACATATCTATAAACAATGTGAAAAACAAGATAGATTAGAGGGTTATTTACATTCCTTTCTAACTGTCTCTCAGGCTCTTCGCCTGGTTAAAAAACCTTATTTTTTTCTCTTTGACTGAACTGAGAATTTCCACACACCCACAGGTAAAGCCACATGGAGCCAAGGAGCCATTATGACATGAAGAAACCAAGGATTCCATTTTGGGATATGAGAACTGCATGGAGGCAAATAGCTACGGTGATAAACCAAGGAACCCATTGTGACATGATGGAACATGATTGAAACCATGGCTAATGCTACATGGAGACATGGAGCCATGGAGCCATTATGACATAAAGAAAGCAAGGATTCCATTGTGGCATAACAGAATCGCTTGGAACCAATTGGCCACGGCGATAAACCAAGGACCCCATTGTGTCATGATGGAAGGCGATTGAACCCATGGATAAGACCACATAGAACCACGGATTCCATTGTGACACGAAGAAAGCAAAGATTTCATTGCAGCATTACAGAGCCGCATGGAACCAAGGGGCCACAGATATAAACCAAGGAACCCATTGTGACATGATGGAAGATGACTGAACCCATGGGTGAGGCCACATGGAGCCAACGAGCCATTGTGACACAGTGGAAATTTTTCAGGCCAAGGAGCTATTGTGACACGACGGAAGATGAATGAAACAACAGGTAAAACCGCATGGAGCCAAGGAGACATTGTGACCCGAAGAAAGCAAGGATTCCATTGCGACATGACAGAACCACATAGAACCAAGGGGCCACTTTGAAACAGTGGAGATTTTTGAAACCAAGGAGACCAATCTGACATGATGGAAGATGATGGAAACAACAGGAAAGGCCACATCGAGCCAAGAAGCCATTGTGACACAGTGGAGATTTTTCAAAACAAGGAGATAATTGGGACATGATGGAAGAATATTATTGCACCCACATGTAAGGCCACATGGAGACAAGGAGCCATTTTTACACAAGGAAAGCAAGGATTCCATTTTTGAGTAACAGAACTTCAGGGAACAAAGGGGCGACAGTGAAACTGTTGAGCTTTTTCAGACCAAGGAGACCATTGTGACATGATCTAAGATGATTGAACCCATGGGAAAGGCCACATGGATCCAAGGAGACATTGTGACACAGTGGAGCTTTTTCAAATTAAGGAGATAATTGTGACATGATGAAAGATTATTGCACCCACATGTGAGGCCACATAGAGCCAAGTAGGCATTGTGACAGGAAGAAACCTAGGATTCCATTTTGGAATATCAGAACGGCATGGAACTAAGGGGCCACGGTGATAAACCAAGGAACCCATGGTTACATGATGGAAGATGATTGAACCCATGGGAAAGGACATGTGGACTCAAGGATCAACTGTGACACAGTGGAGCTTTTTCAGACCAAGGAGATCATTGTGACATGATGGAAGATGATTGACCCACAGGTCAGAGCTCATTGAGCCAAAGAGCCAATGTGACACAGTGGAGGTTTTCAGACAAAAGAGACCATTTTGACATGATTGAAGATGATTGAACCTGAAGCTAAGACTAAATGGAACCAAGGAGCCATTGTCACACGAAGAAAGCAAGGATTCCATTGTGACACGACAGTACCTAATAGAACCAAGAGGGCACTGTGACACAGTGGAGCTTTTTCAGACCAAGGATCCCATTGTGACTTGATGGAAGATGACAGAACCCATGGCTAAGGCTACATGGAGCCAAGGAGCCTTTGTGACATGAGGTAACCAAGGATTCCATTGTGGAATAACAGAACTGCATGGAACCAAGGGGCAACGGCGTTAAACGAAGGAACCTATTGTGACATGATGGAAGATGATTGAACCCATGGGAATGGACATATGGAGCCAAGGATCCATTGTGACACAGTGGATCTTTTTCAGACCAAGGAATTATTGTGACATGATGGAAGATGATTAAACCAACAGGTAAGGCCGCATGGATCCAAGGAGCCATTATGACACAGTGGAGTTTTACAGACCAAGGAGACCATTGTGACATGATGGAAGATGATTGAATACATGGCTTAGTCTTCATGGAGCCAAGGAACCATTGTGACACGAAGAAACCAAGGATTCCATTGTAGGCATAACATATTCGCATGGAACCAAGGGGTCTCTGTTACACATTGAAGCTTTTTCAGACCAGAGAGACCATTGTGACATGATGGAAGATGTTTCAACCCATGGGTAAGGCCACATGGATCGAAGGAGGCATTGTGACATGAAGAAAGCAAGGATTTCATTGTCACATGACAAAACCGCAGGGAACCAAGGGGCCACTGTGACACAGTCAAGCTTTTTCAGACCAAGGAGATCATTGTGACATGATGGAAGATGACTGAACCAACAGGAAGGGCCACTTGGAGCCAAGGAGCCTTTGTGACATGAAGAAAGCCAGGATTCCATCATGGCATGACAGAATCTCATGGAAGGAAGCGACCACTGTGACACAGTGGTGCATTTTCAAATCAAGGGGATGATTGTGACATGATGGAATATGATTGAACCCAGAGGTGAGTCCACATCGAACCACGGATCCATTGTGACATGAAAGAATGATATGGAACAAAGGGGTAATGTTGATGTGGTGGAGCTTTTTCAGATCAGCGAGCCATGGTGACACAGTGGAGCTTTCTCAATAATTGTGACATAATGGAAGACGTTTGAATCAACAGGTAAGGCCACATGGAACCAAGGATCCATTGTGGAACAAAAAAAGCAAGGTTTCCATTCGGTCATGACAGAACTGCCTGGAGCCAAGGGGCCACTGTGACACGGTGGAGCTTTTTCAAACCAAGGAGATAAGTGTGACATGATGGAAGATGTTTGAACCAACAGGTAAGGCCACATGAAGCCAAGAAGCCATTGTGACAGGGTGGAGCTTTTTCAAAGGAATGAGATAATTGTGGCATCATGGAAGATGATAGAAACAACAGCTAAGGCCACATGGAGCCAAGGAGACACTGTGACACATTGCTGTTTTTCAGACCATTGAGACCATTGTGACATGATGGAAGATGATTGAACCCACAGGTAAGGCCAAATGGAGCCAAGGAGCCATTATGACATGAAGAAATCCAGGATTCCATTGTGACACGACAGAATGGCATGGAACCAAGGGGTCACGTTGACACAGTGGCAGTTTTTCAGGCCGAGGAGCCATTGTGACAAAGTGGAGCTTTTTCAAACCAAGGAGATAATTGTGACATGATGTATGGTGATTGAACCAACAGGTAAGGCCACATGGAACCAAGAATCCATTGTGACAGAAAAAAACAAGGATTCCACTGTGACACGACAGAACCGCATGGAACTAAATGGCCACTGTGACACAGTGGAGCTTTTTTAAAACAAGGAGACAATTGTGACATGATGGGAGATGTTTGAATCCACAGGAAAGGCCACATGGAACCAAGGAGCCATTGTGACACAAAGAGAGCCAGGATTCCATTTGGACATGACAGAACCGCATGGAACCAAGGGGCCACTGTGACACAGTGTAGCTTTTTCAAACCAAGGAGATAATTGTGACATGATGGAAGATCATGGAACGAACATGTAAGGCCACATGGAACCTAGGATCCATTGTGACACAAAGTAAGCAGGATTCCATTAGGACACAACAGATCTGCAGGGAGCCAAGGGGCCAGTGTGACACTGTGGAGCTTTTTGAAACTAAGCAGATAATTGTGACATGATAGAAGATGATTGAACCAACAAGTAAGGCCACAAGGAACCAAGGAGCCATTGTGACACAGTGAAGTTTTTCCATCCCCGGAGACCATTGTGACATGTTAGTAGATGTTTGAATCAACAGGTAAGCCCACATGGAGCCGAGGGGCCATTGTGACATGAAGAAAACAAGGATTCCATTGTGACACGACAGTACGGTGCGGAACCAAGGGGTCACATTGAAACAGGGGAGCTTTTTCACACCAAAGAAACATTGTGACACAGTGGAGCTTTTTCAGACCAAAGAGGTCATTGTGACATGATGGAAGATGATTGAATAAACAGGAAAGGCCACATGGAACCAAGGAGCCATTGTGACACGAGGAAAGCAAGGATTCCATTGTGACATGAGAGAACCTCATGGAACCAAGGGGCCGCTGTGACACAGTGGAGCTTTTTCAGACCAAGGAGACCGTTGAGACATGATGGAAGATTATTTAACCCACTGGCAAGGCTGCATGGAGTCAAGGGGCCATGGTGATGCTGTTGAGCTTTTTCAAACCAAGGAGATAATTGTGACATGTTTGGTGATTATTAAACCCATAAGTAAGGACACATGGAGCCAAGGATGCATTGTGACACAGTGGAGCTTTTTCAAACCAAGGAGACCATTGTGGCATGATGGAAGAAGATTAGAGCAACAGGTAAGGCCGCATGGAGCCAAGGAGCCTTTGTGACACAGTGGAGCTTTTTGAAACAAAGGAGATAATTGTGACATGATGGAAGATGATTGAACCCACATGTAAGGCCTCAGGGATCCAAGGAGCCATTGTGACACAAAGAAACCAAGGAATCCATTGTGGAATACAGAACTGCATGCAAGCAAGGGGCCATGGCGATCAACCAAGGAACCCATTGTGACATGATGGAAGATGATTGAACCCAGAGGTTAGGCCGCATGGAGCCAAGGAGGCATTGTGACTTGAAGAAAGAAAGGATTCCATTGCGGCCTAAATAACCACATGGAACCATGGAGCCACTGTGATACAGTGGGGCTTTTTCAGACCAAGGCGATCATTGTGACATGATGGAATTTGATTAAACTAAACAGGTAAGGCCACATGCTTATTCAAAGCAGGGAGGCCATTGTGAACAAGATGGAAGATTATTGCACCAATATGTCAGGCCACATGGATCCAAGGAGCCATTGTGACATGAAGACAGCAAGGATTCCATTGTGGAATACAGAACTGCATGGAAGCAAGGGGCCACGGCAATAAACCAAGGAACCCTTTGTGACATGATGGAAGATGACTGAACCCATGAGAAAGGACACATGGAGCCAAGGATCCATTGTGACACAGTGGATCTGTTTCAGACCAAGGAGTTATTGTGACATGATGGAAGATGATTGAACCAACAGGTGAGACTGTATGGAGCCAAGGAGCCATTGTAGCATGAAGAAAGCAGGGATTCTGTTGTGGCATAACAGAACCGCATCAGACCAAGGGGCCACTTTGAAACAGTGGGGCTTTTTCAGACTAAGGAGGCCATTGTGACATGATGAAAGATGATTAAACTCACAGGTAAGGCAATATGGTGCCAAGGAGCCATTGTGACATGAAGAAAGCAAGGATTCCACTGTGATATGACTGAACCGCTTGGAATGAATGGGCCACCTGTGACCTGTGTTGCTTTTTCAGACTATGGAGACCATTGTGACATGATGGAAGATGATTGAACCAACAAGTAAGGCCACATGAAATGAAGGACACATGGTGACACTGTGGAGCTTTTTCAAAACAAGGAGATAATTGGGACATGATGGAAGAATTTTGCACCCACATGTAAGGCCACACGGATCCAAGGAGCCATTGTGGCACAAAGAAAGCAAGGATTCTATTGTGGAATACAGAACTGCATGGAAGCAAGGGGCCACGGCAATAAACCAAGGAACCCTTTGTGACATGATGAAAGATGATTGAACCTACAGGTAAGGCCACATGGAACAGAGGAGCCATGCTGACACTGTAGAGCTTTTTCAATTCAAGGAGTCTATTATGACATGATGGAAGATGATTGAACCAACAGGTAAGGCCACATGGTGCCAATGAGGCATTGTGACATGAAGAAAGCAAGGATTCCATTGTGGCCAAACAGAACCACATGGAACAATGGGGCCACTGTGACTACAGTGGAGCTTTTTCAGACCAAGGAGACCATTGTGACATGATGGAAGTTGATTGAACTCACAGGTATGGCCGCATGCGTATTCAAAGCAAGGAGACCATTATGACATGATGGAAGATGAATGACCCCATGTGTAAGGCCACATGGAGCCGAGGAGCTATTGTGACACAGTGGAGTTTTTTCAAACAAAGGAGGTAATTTTGAGATCATGGAAGATGTCTACACCAAAGGATAAGGCCAACTTAAGCCAAGGAACCATCGTGACATGAAGAAAGCAGGGATTCCGTTGTGGCGTAACAATACCTCATGGAACCAAGGGGCCACTTTGACACAGTGCAGCTTTTTCAAACCAAGGGGACCATTGTGATATGATGGAAGATGATGGAACCAACAGGAAAGGCCACAAAAAGCCAACAAGCCATTATGATACAGTGGAGCTTTTTAAGACCAAGGAGACCATTATGACATCATGGAAGATGATTGAACCCAGAGGCAAGGCTACATGGAGCCAAAGAGATTTTGTGACATGAGGAATCCAAGGGTTCCATTGTGGAATTACAGAACTGCATGGCACCAATAGACCACAGCGATAAACCATGGAACCCATGGCTACATGACGGAAGATGATTGAACCCATGGTAAAGGACACATGGAGCCAAGGTGCCATTGTGACACAGTGGAGCTTTCTAAGACTAAGGAGACCAGTGTGACATGATGGAAGATGATGGAACCAACATGTAAGGCCACATGGAACCTAGGAGTAATTGTGACAAAAAGAAAACAAGGATTCCATTGTGACGCGACAGAATAGCATGGAAGCAAGGGGCCACTTTGACTATAGTGGAGCTTTTTCAGACCAAGGAGTCCATTGTGACATGATGGAAGATGATTGAACCCACAGGTAAGGCCACATGGAGTCAAGGAGCCATGGTGACACTGTGGAGCTTTTTCAAACCAAGGAGATAATTGTGACGTGATGGATGATTATTGCCCCGCAATTAAAGCCACATAGAGCCAAGGAGCCATTGTGACATGAAGAAACCAGGGATTCCATTGTGGAATACAGAAGTGCATGTAAGAAATAAGTGCATGAAGTCTTACATGCAGAAGTGCATGTAAGACATAAACCAAGGAACCCATTGTGACATGATGGAAGATGATTGAACCAACAGGTAAGGCCACATGGAGTCAAGGTGGCATTGTGACATGTAGAAAGCAAGGATTCCAGCCTTGCCTAACAGAACCACATGGAACTAAGGAGCCACTGTGAAACAGTGGAACTTTTTCCAACCAAGTAGATCCTTGTGACATGATGGAAGGTGATGGAACCAACAGAAAAGGCCACATGGAGCCATGTAGCCATTGTGATACAATGTAATTTTTCAAACAAATGAGATAATTGTGACATGATGGAAGATGACTGAACCCACAGGTAAGCCTAGGTGGAGCCAAGGAACCAATGTGACATGAAGAAACCAAGGATTCCTTTGTGGAATAATAGAACTGCATGGAACCAATAGGCCATGGCGATAAACCAAGGTACCATGGTTGCATGTTGGAAAATGATTGAACCCATGGGAAAGGACACATGAAGCCAAGTATCCGTTGTGAAGCAGTGGAGCTTTTCAAACCAAGGAGATCATTGTGACATGATGGAAGATGATTGAACCCATGGGTAAGGCCACATGGAACCAAGGAGTCATTGTGACATGGAGAAAGCAAGATTCCATTGTGACACGACAGAACTTCATGGAACCAAGAGGCCACTGTGACACAATGGAGCTTTTTGAAACCAAGGAGATTTTTGTGACATGATGGAAGGTGGTTGAACACAGAGGTAAGGCCACATGGAGTCAAGGAGGCATTGTGGCATGAAAAAGGAAGGATTCCATTCTGGCCTAACTGAACCACATGGAACCAACGATCCATTGTGACACAGTGAAGCTTTTCAAACCAAGGAGACCATTGTGACATGATGGAAGATGATTGAACCCATGGCTAAATCCACATGGAACCAAGGAGCCATTGTGACACGGAGAAAACAAGGATTCCATTGTGACACGGCAGAACCGCATGGAACCAAGGGGCCACTTTGACACAGTGGAGCTTTTTCAGACCAAGGAGATTATTGTGACATGATGGAAGATGATTGAACCAACAGGTAAGGCCGCATGGAACGGAGGAGCCATGGTGACACGGTAAAGCTTTTTCAAACCAAGGATGGTATTGTGACATGATGGAAGATGATTGAACCCAGAGGTAATGCCACATGGAGTCAAGGAGCAATTGTGACACGAAGAAACCAAAGATTCCATTGTGGAATTCAGAACTGCATGGAAGAAAGGGGCCACTGTGATAAACAGAGGAACCCATTGTAACATGAGGGACGATGATTGAACCAACAGGTAAGGCCACCTTGAGTCAAGGAGCCATTGTGACACAGTGGAGTTTTTTGAAACCAAGGAGACCATTTTGACATGATGGAGGATGATTGAACCAACAGGTAAGGCCAAATGAAATGGAGGACCCATGGTGACACTGTGCAGCTTTTTCAATCCAAGGAGATTATTATGACATGATGGAAGATGATCAAACTGACAGGTAAGACCATATGGTGCAAAGGAGCCATTGTGACTGGAAGAAAGCAAGGATTCCTTTGTTATATGACAGTGTCGCATGGAACCAATGAGCCACCTGTGCCCTCTAGTTCTTTTTCAGACCAAGGAGACCATTGTGACATGATGGAAAATGATCAAACTCACAGGTAAGGCAATATGGTGCCAAGAAGCCATTGTGACACGAAGAAAGCAAGGTTTCCATTGTGACACGAGAGAACTGCATAGAAGAAAGGGCCACATTGACAGAGTGGTGCTCTTTTAGACCAAGGAGAGCATTGTGACTTGTCGGAAGATGATGGAACCAGCAGGAAAGGCCACAAGAAGCCAAGTAGACATTGTGACACTATGGAGCTTTTTCAAACCAAGGAGATAATTGTGACATGATGGAAGATGATTGAACCCACAGGCAAGGCTACATGGAGCCAAGGAGACATTGTGACACAAGGAATCCAAGGGTTCCATTTTGGAATAACAGAACTGCATAGCACCAATGGACCCCAGCAATAAACCATGGAACCCATGGCTACATGACGGAAGATGATTGAACCCATGGTAAAGGACACACGGAGCCAATATGCCATTGTGACACAGTGGAGCTTTCTAAGACTAAGGAGACCATTGTGACATGATGGAAGATGATGGAACCAACAAGCAAGGCCACATGCAACCAAGGAGCCATTGTGACACACATTTCTGTGTGTGATATGGAAGTGTCAGGATTGTTACTCGATATAGTAATGCTAAATTGAACATCTATGTGAGAGCAAAGCAGTTGAACTCATTGGAGAACAGTTTCTCAAAATCAAGAGTCTGTTATTTCTATCTTCAACGACTTACTGCTACTGCACAGTAGGAATATTATCATAGAGTAATAGAATGGTTTGGGTTGGAAGGGACCTTAAATTTCACCGAAATTCACCCTCCATGTCGTTGTCAGGGACACCTTCCGCTAGACCACGTTAAGCTCAAAGAGCCATTCAAGCTGGCCTTGAACACTTCCAGGAATGGGTCACCCACAAGATGTTCCAGTGTCTCACAAGCCTCATGGCAAAGAATTTCTTGCCACTACCCAAACCAAACATATACTCTTCAGGTTTTAAAGGCATCAACACTTTTCCTATCACTATGTGCCCTTGTGTAGCTCATCTCCCTCCTTCTGCTAGGCTGCCTTCAGCTACTGGAGGCCTGCTATAACACTTGCCCAGAGTCTACTCTTCTCCAGGCTGAGAAAATGCCTGGAGCACTCGGGCTTCATTACAGATCTCCTGTGCTATACTGGAGGCTCAGACCATTCTTTTTCTTAGAATTGTTGTGTGATGCTCAGCCACTGTTACTTGTTCTTCATTGTGGTACAGGTCATAGATAGATGATTGCTTCCATAAATATACACTTGAAATGATAAGAGCTAAACTTGAAAGCCAAATGAATTGGAGAAAGACTCCTAAACCTGTGGCCAGTTACCCCAGCCCATAGATTGATTGTAAATGCCATTCCTTGCAGATGTTATGATCCATGAACCAAAGCCAAGTGATGTATAGTACTTAAGGCAGATGTTCTACCTGCTTCCTGGAATATCTTCTTATGTTTCTAAAACAAGAGCCTGAACATTAAGAACAAGGGATTCCATCATGAAGTAATGAAGCGATTTGGTTGAAAGGAAAATGCATTTTTTTGAAGGAAATGAGTTTGGGGGTTAGCACAGCAAGATCTCAGAAACTGAGGGCCAGCTTAGTTCTCTGGTTCAGAGACAAGTGAAGCAATTCAGGAGTGTCCTCCTGTGAAAAGAAGTTACAGATCCTTCTGCACAACAGTTAACAAGCAGCATCTGAAATGTGTGCAAATCAAATACTAGCCACTACAAGTTTGCCAGCCATGAGTGCTAGGGCAACTCAGACTGATAGCAGTGTTCTGCCCTTGTGCTGTTAGAATAGACAGAAAAGAATGAGGAAAATGATTTTTTCCCACTAATTGGTTTCAGTATTGGTACAAAGACTATTTTCTTGCCCGTGGGAGACAGCAAAAACTGTCATCAACTGAAATGCTTCAAAATTGGAAATTATCTGAAGCACAAATCTTTCTTCTCCAATCAAATTTAAAATGCAATTCATAACTATAAAGCAGATAGTGCTGTTTGAAGATGAATGTGCTATACATCCTAAAATATTCCCAGAGATAACCATTGTGTACAAAGTCTGTTGAAAAGTCTAGAGCTCCTGGTAAAAGACTTGTACACAACTGAGGTACCTAAATGATGGTCTCTTTTCAGATTAGTGATCCTCTTCAATCTCATACCTTCTACCAACTGATTTCCGTAAGTCCTTAGGAAACAGGAATTTAACGTTTTTTAGTTCTATTTAAAAAATAAATATGACAGTGACAAGAGTTAATTGCACTCCCTATTTTCTGAAAAGCCTGAACATCAAGCCTTAAGAACTTTCTCTTGGATTTCCTTTCCTAGAAAAGGATTCTTAAAGGAGTGGCAGAGAGAATGGGAGCCTCAAGCAAAAGAATTTAGGCTTCTAATTCTTAGATTGTCTTCTTAGTTACCTATGACAAGAGGTGGACAGAGAATAGATTCGAGTTAGCAGCTGTTGAATATTTGCACATACTTTTCCACTAAACAAGAGCTCAAGGATGGCTTTCTGCGCCACAAGTGTGCAATTCACTGAGTGCGAAAAACGAAGCAGCAGACCCCGTGTTTCTGTGTGCTGTGAAGGCAATTGCCAAAACCAGGCAGCTGCTCCTTCCCAAGCACAGTCAACTGCCTATGTTCTTGCTTGTTGAAAAAAGTCACATCTCCCCTACTTTTCGGCAGCTGCCCTCGTGTTCTCTGTATCTTGGAGCCTCAGGGGACAAGCAAGACTTGCCAAGGTGGGACGCATCCGGACGAAGTAAAAACCCAGGCAAGTTGTCCTGGAACGCTTTCCATTTGCTTGCCGAGAGTGAATTCAAGAGGCAGGAGAGCGGCAGCCACCGTCCTCCGGCAGTCTGAAGGCTTCGCACACACTTATCCCTGTCTTGCCCCTATTGTGCAGGGTCCTGTGAGTTTGTCACTGTTTAAATAATGCATAGGCCCCGCAGGAAACTTGCAGGATATCTTTCCTTGTGGCTGCTCCTATTTATTTTCTTACTGTTTTCGATCTTTCTCTGTGTTCTTTCGCAGACTCAGAGTAAGCAATTTCTTATTTTCTTTCCTATCTGGCTTTACCAATCTTTCTCTGAATGTGATGGTTTTGAATGAAGTCATGGGCACTTAAAGAATTGTGACTATAAGATTGCTAAATTCAGAAAACTTATCTCTTTTGGGGGTTTTATTCCCTGAAGAAATAAAGATGTGCCTTCAAATCTTCCTAGGTGAAGAATATCTTGTGAATATCTTGTAAAAGATCTCTGTGCAGGTAGTTTGCACACATATAATGCTATAGTCATTGTTTTGGCAAATGTGACAGAAGTCCAGCATGGTGTATTTTGCAGCTTCTAGGGAGGGGTTTCTAGGCCTTGAGAGTGGGCTTTGTCTCACCTAACTTTATATATCTGAAATTCATCTAGCTATCCATAATATGCAAGATTTCCAAGGTTTGGAAATGTAGAAGTCAGGATGCCACTGTAGGCCAGGGCGAGTTGCTGAAAAGAGCAGCAATTTTCCATGGGTAAAAGAAGTCATTTCCCTAGGCTCCTGGGTTCTACTTAGAGATGGTGTTTGGGGCTGTAATAGAATGCTCGGTTCTCTGTTGTGTCAGCTTTAGTTTTGGAGAAATCCTGTAAAATATGCAGATTTGGAGGTCAGGACGCCATTGTGGGCCATTGCAAGTGGCTGCAAAGGGGGTCCATTGTCCATGGGAAAAAGAAATCATTTCCTCAGGCTCTGGGTATCTACTTAGAGGGGGTGTTTGGGGCTGTAACGGAATGCTTGGTTGTCTGGTCTTTAAGATTTCATTTTGGAGAAATGCTGCAAAGTTTGCAAACTTTCAGTTCAGGACGACATTATGGGCCTGGGCGAGAGGCCACAAAGACAGGCTATGTTCCATGGGAAAAAGAAATCATTTCCCCAGGCTCGGAGTAATGACTTAGAATTGTGGTTTGGGCCTCTAAGATCACATAGGTTCCTACTCGCTGACATCTGTACTGCAGGAGAAATCCTGCAAAATTTGCAAATTTGGAGATAAGGATGCCACTGTGGGCCAATGCAAATGGCCGGAAAGAAAGGCCATTTTCTATGGGAAAAAGAAGTCATTTCCCCAGCCTCTGGGTATCAACTTAGAGGTGGTGTTTGGGGCTGTAAGGTCACACAGGTTCCTAGTTTCTGACATCTGTAGTTTTGAAGAAATCCTGCAAAGTTAAAAATTTTTTAATACTGGATGCCACTGTGAGCTGCTGAGAGTGGCCACAAATATGGGTCATGTTCCATGGGAAAATGGAGTCATTTCCCCAGGCTCTGGGGATCTACTTAGAGGTGGTATTTAGGCCTATAAGGTCACACAGTTTCCTAGTTGCTGACGTCTGTAGTTTTGGAGAAATCTGGCAACGTTTGGAAATGTAGAAGTCAGGAAGCCACTGTGGGCCATTGCAAGTGAAGAGAGGCTATTTTCCATAGGAAAACAAATCATTTCCCAAGCCTCTGAAAATCTACTTTTATGTGGGGTTTGGCTCTCTGAGGGAATGCTTGGTCCTCTGTACTGTCAACTTTAGTTTTAGAGAAATCCCGCAACATATGCATATTTGGAGGTCAGGGCGCCATAGTGGGCCAGTGCAAGTGGCTGCAAAGAGGCCATTTTCAAATGGAAAAAGAAGTCATTTCTCCAGGCTCTGTGGATCTTTTTAGAGGTGGTATTTAGGCCTTTAAGGGCACACAGATTCCTAGTTGGTGACATCTGTAGTTTTGGAGAAATCCTGCAAAGATTGGAAATGTTGAGGTCAGGATGCCACTGTGGGCCAATGCGAGTGCCTGCAAAAAGAGGCCATTTTGCATGGGAAAAAGAAGTCATTTCCCCAAGCTCTGGGTATCTACTTAGAGGTGGTGCTTGAGGCTCTAATTAAATGCTTGGTCCTCTGCTCTTTAATCTTTAGTTTTGGAGAAATCCTTCAAAGTTTGCAAACTTTCAGGTCAGGATGCCGCTATGTGACAGTGTGAGAGGCCGAAAAGAGAGGCCATTTTCCATGGGAAAGAGAATTCATTTCCCCAGTCTCTGAGGATCTGCTTAGAGGAGACATTTGGGGCTTTAAGGTCACACAGTTTCTTAATTGCTGACATCTGTTTTTTGGAGCAATCCTGCAAATTTTGCAAACCTTCAGGTCAGGGCACCAATGTGGGCCAGTGTGAGTGTCTGCAAAGAGAGGTCATTTTCCATGGGTAAAGAAAGTAATTTCCCCAGGCTCTGGGTATCTATTTAGAAGTTGTGTTTGGGGCTATAATGGAATGCCTGATTCCCTGTTCTCTAAGGTTTAGTTTTGAAGAAATCCGGCAGCATTTGCAAATTTTGAATACCGGATGCCACTACGAGCTGGTGGGAGTGGCCGTAAACAGGGGTGATTATCCATGGGAAAAAGAAGTCATTTCCCCAGGCTCTGTGAATCTATTTAGAGCTGGTATTTGGAGTTTTAAGATCAAACAGGTTCCTAGTTGCTGACATCTCTAGTTTTTTGAAAAAATCCTGCAAAGTTTGGTAATTTGGAGGTCAGGAAGCCACTGGGGGCCATTGCAAGTGGCCGCAAAGAAAGGCTATTTTCCATGGGTCAAAGAAGTCATTTCCCCAGGCTCTGGGGATCGACTTAGAGGTGGTATTTGGAGCTTTAAGGTCACACAGGTTCCTAGTTGCTGACATCTGTAGTTTTGGTAAAATCCTGCAATGTTTAGAAATGTAGAAGTCAGGAAGCCATGGTGGAAGATTGCAAGTGGCCGCAAAGAGAGGCTATTTTCCATGGGAAAAAGAAATCATTTCCCCAGGCTCTGCAGATCTATTTAGAGGTGGGGTTTGGGGCTCTCAGATCACACAGGTTCCTAGTTGCTCACATCTGTATTTTTTTTAGAAATCCTGCAAAGTTTGTAAATTTGGAGGTGAAGACGCCACTCTGGGCCAGTGCAAGTGGCTGCCAAGAGAGATCATATCCCATGGGAAAAAGAAATCATTTCCCCATGCTCTGGCAATAAATCTAGCAGTGGTGTTTGGGGCTTTAAGTGAGTGCTTGGTCCTCTATTCTGCACGCTTTAGTTTTGGATAAATCCTGGAATGCTTGCAAATTTTGATGTCCTGGTGTGAGAGTGGGCCAGTGTAAGTGGCCAGAAAGAAATGCCATTTTCCATGGGAAGAAGAAGTCATTTCCACAGGTTCTGGGTATCCACTTAATGGTGCTGTTTGTGGCTGGAAGGGAATGCTTCTTCCTCTGATCTGTCAGCTTTAGTTTTGTAGAAATCCTGCAAAGTTTGCAAATTTTGAATACAGGATGGCACTGTGGGCCAGTGAGAGTGGCTGCAAAGTCAGGTCATTTTCCACAGGAAAATTAAGTCATTCCCCAGGCTCTGGGAATCTACTTAGAGGTGGTGTTTGTGGCTCTATGTAAAACAGGTTCCTAGTGCTGACAGCTGTAGTTTTGGAGAAATCCTGCAAAGTTTGCAAATGCGGAGGTCAGGATGATACTGTGGGCCATTGCGAGTGGCCACAAAGCAAGGCCATTTTCCAGGGGAAAAAAAAGTCATTTCTCAAGACTCTGGGAATCTTCTTAGAGGTGGTGTTTGGGGCTCTAAGTGAATGCTTGGTCTTCTCTTCTGTCAGCATTAATTTTGGAGATATCCTCCAAAATTTGCAAATGTGGATGTCTGGATGATATTGCTGGGCATTGCGAGTTGTTGCAAAGCGAGGTCAATTTCCATGGAAGAAAAAGTCATTTCCCCAGGGTCTGTGAGTCTACTTAGAGGTGGTGTTTGGGGCTCTCAGATCACATAGGTTCCTTCTTGCTGACATCTGTAGTACAGGAGAAATCCTGAAAAATCTTTAAATTTGGAGGTCAGGATGCCACTGTGGGCCAGTGCAAGTGGCTGCAAGGAGAGGCCATTTTCCATGGGATGAAGAAGTCATTTCCCCATGCTCTGGGAATCTACTTAGAGGTGGTGTTTGGGGCTTTAAGTGAATGCTTGGTCCGCTATTCTTCACAATTTAGTTTTGGATATATTGTGAAAAATTTTCAAATTTTGAATACCGGATGCCACTGTGGGCCAGTGAGAGTGGTCGCAAAGCGAGGTCATTTTCCTTGGGAAAAATAGGTAATTTCCCCTGGCTCTGGGAATCTACTTAGAGGTGGTGTTTGGGGCTCTATGGGAATGCTTGTTGCTCTATTCTATCAGCATTAGTTTTGGAGATATCCTGCAGAGTTGGCCAATTTTGAATACCGGATGCCACTGTGGCACAGTGATGGGTGGCCACAAAGGGAGGTCATTTTCCATGGGAAAAAGAAGTCATTTCCCCAGGCTCTGCAGATTTATTTAGAGGTGGTATTTAGGCCTTTAAGGGCACACAGATTCCTAGTTGTGACATCTGTACTTTAGGAGAAATCCCGGAAAGTTTGTAAATTTGGAGTTGAGGACGCCACTGTGGGCCAGTGCGAGTGGTCGCAAAGAGAGATCATATCCCATGGGAAAAAGAAATCATTTCCCCAGGCTCTGGCAATCTACTTAGAGGTGGGGTTTGGGGCTTTAAGTGAGTGCTTGGTCCTCTATTCTGCATGCTTTAGTTTTGGATAAATCCTGGAATGCTTGCAAATTTTGATGTCCTGGTGTGAGAGTGGGCCAGTGTAAGTGGCCAGAAAGAAAGGCCATTTTCTCTGGGAAAAATAAGTCATTTCCCTAGGCTCTGTGTATCTACCCTTTGGTGGCATTTGGGGCTCTAAGGGAATGCTTCTTCCTCGGATCTGTCAGCATTTGTTTTGGAGAAATCCTGCAAAGTTGGCAAATTTTGAATACCGCATGCCACTGTGGGCCAGTGATAGTGGCCGCAAAGCGAGGTCTTTTTCCATGGGAGAATGAAGTCATTCCTCAGGCTCTGGGTATCTACTTAGACGTGGCGTTTGTGGCTCTAAGTTCACACAGGTTCCTAGTTGCTGCCATCTGTAGGTTTGGAGAAATCCTGAAAAATTTGCAAATGTGGTGGTCAGGACGATACTGTGGGCGATTGTGAGTGGCTGCAAAGAGCGGCCATTTTCCAGGGAGAAAAAAGTAATTTCCCCAGACTCTGGCAATCTACTTAGAGGAGGTGTTTGGCACTCAAAGTGATTGCTCTGTCCTCTATTGTGTGAGCTTTAGTTTTGGAGAAATCCTGCAAAGTTTGCAAATATTGTTGTCTGGGCGCAATTGTGGGCCAGTGCAAGTGGCTGCAAAGAGAGGCTATTTTCCATGGGAAAAAGAAATAATTTCCCCAGGCCCTGGGTATCTACTGAGAGGTGGAGTTTGGGACTTTAAAGTCACATAGATTCCTAGTTTCTGACATTAGAAGTTTTGGAGAAATCGTGCATAGTTTACAAATGTGGAGGTCAGGACGATACTGTGGTCCAATGTGAGTGTCCACAAAGAGAGGCCATTTTCTATGGGAAAAAGAAGTCATTTCTCCAGCCCCTGGGAATATACTCAGAGGTGGTGTTTAGGTGTCTAATATCACACAGGTTCCTAGTTGCTGTCATCTGTAGTTCAGGAGAAATCCTGCAAATTTTGCAAATTTTGAGGTCAGGTTGCCACTATGGGCGAGTGATGGGAGGCCACAAAATGAGTCCATTTTCCATGGAAAAAAGTAGTCATTTCCCCTGGCTCTGGGTACCTACTTCGAGTTAGTGTTTGAGGCTTTAAAGTCACACAGGTTCCTAGTTTCTGACTTCTGTTGTTTTAGAGAAATCATAAAATGTTTTCAAATTTTGAGGTCAGGATGCAACTGTGGGCCAGTGCGAGTGGCCGTAAAGGGAGGTCATATCCCATGGGAAAAAGAAGTAATTTCTCCAGGCTCTGGGTGTGTGCACAGAGATGGCATTTGGCTCTGTGATCACACAGGTTTCTAGTTGCTGACGTCTGTATTTTTTGAGAAATCCTGCATAATTTCCAAAGTTTGAGGTCAGGATGCCTCTGTGGGCCAGTGCAGGTGGCCACAAAGAGAGGCCATTTCCCATGAGAAAAATAAGTCATTTCCCCTGGCTCTGGGAATCATCTTAGTGGTGGTGTTTGGGGCTCTAAGGGAATGCTTGTTGCTCTGTTCTATCAGCATTAGTTTTGGAGATATCCTGCAGAGTTGGCCAATTTTGAATACCGGATGCCACTGTGGTCCAGTGAGAGTGGCCGCAAAGGGAGGTCATTTTCCATGGGAAAAAGAAGTCATTTCCCCAGGCGCTGGCAATCTACTTAGAGGTGGTGTTTGGGGCTCTAAGCGAATGCTCGGTCCTGTATTCTGGCAGCATTGGTGTTGGAGATATCCTGCAAAGTTTGTAAGTTTTGAACACTGGATGCCACGGTGAGCCAGTGAGAGGCGTCGCAGAGCGAGGTCAATTTTCATGGGAAAAAGTTGTCATTTCCCAAGACTCTGGGAATCTACTTACAGGTGGTGTTTGGGGCTCTAAGGTCACACAGGTTCCTAGTTGCTGACAGCTGTAATTTTGGAGAAATCCTGCAAAGTTTGCAAATTTGGAAGTCAGGACGCCTCTGTGGGCCAGTGCGGGTGGCCACAAAGAAAGGCCATTTGCCATCGGAAAAAGACGTCTTTTTTAGAGGCTCTGGTTATCTACCTATAGGAGGCGATTGGGGCTTTAAAGTCACGCAGGTTCCGAGTTGCTGACATCTGTAGTTTTGGAGAAATCCTGCAAAGTTTGGAAATGTTGAGGTCTGGACGCCACAGTGGCCCAGTGACGGGTGGCGGCAAAATGAGACCATTTTCCAGGGGAAAAAGAAGTCCTTTCCCCAGGCTCTGGGTATCTACTTAGAGCGTGGTGTTTGGGGCTCCAAGGGAATGCTTGTTCCTCTCCTCTGTCAGCATTTGTTTTGGAGATATCCTGCAAAATTTGCAAATGTGGATGTCAAGACGATATTGCTGGCTATTGCGAGGGGTTGCAAAGAGAGGCCATTTACCAGGGAAGAAAAAGTCATTGCCCCAGGCTCTGGGAATCTATTTAGAGGTGGTGTTTGGGGCTCGATGTTAATGCTCTGTCCTCTATTCTGTAAGCCTTAGTTTTGGAGAAATCCGGCATAGTTTGCAAATTTTCATGTCCAGGCGCAACGGTGGCCCAGTGCGAGTGGCCAGATAGTAAGGCCATTTTCCATGGGAAAAAGAAGTCATTTCCCCATGCTCTGGGCATCTACTTAGAGGTGGTGTTTGGGGCTTTAAGTGAATGCTTGGTCCGCTATTCTGCACCCTTTAGTTTTGGAGATATTGTGGAAAATTTGCCAATTTTGAATACCGGATGCCACCGTGGCCCATTGAGAGTGGCCACAAATCAAGGTCGTTTTCCTTGGGAAAAAGAAGTCAATTACCAAGACTCGGGGTATCTACTTAGAGCGTGGTGTTTGGGGCTCTAAGGGCATGCTTGGTCCTCTGTTCTGTAAGCTTTAGTTTTGAAGAAATTTTGCAAATTTTGCAAATTTTGATGATCTGGGTGCCACTGTGGGCCCGTGTGAGTGGCTGCCAAGAGAGGCCATTTTCCATGGGAAAAAGATGTCATTTCCACAGGTTCTGGGTATGTGCACAGAGATGGCATTTGGCCTCTGAGATCACACAGGTTTCTAGTTGCTGACGTCTGTATTTTTTGAGAAATCCTGCATAATTTCCAAAGTTTGAGGTCAGGATGCCTCTGTGGGCCAGTGCAGGTGGCCACAAAGAGAGGCCATTTCCCATGAGAAAAATAAGTCATTTCCCCTGGCTCTGGGAATCATCTTAGTGGTGGTGTTTGGGGCTCTAAGGGAATGCTTGTTGCTCTGTTCTATCAGCATTAGTTTTGGAGATATCCTGCAGAGTTGGCCAATTTTGAATACCGGATGCCACTGTGGTCCAGTGAGAGTGGCCGCAAAGGGAGGTCATTTTCCATGGGAAAAAGAAGTCATTTCCCCAGGCGCTGGCAATCTACTTAGAGGTGGTGTTTGGGGCTCTAAGCGAATGCTCGGTCCTGTATTCTGGCAGCATTGGTGTTGGAGATATCCTGCAAAGTTTGTAAGTTTTGAACACTGGATGCCACGGTGAGCCAGTGAGAGGCGTCGCAGAGCGAGGTCAATTTTCATGGGAAAAAGTTGTCATTTCCCAAGACTCTGGGAATCTACTTACAGGTGGTGTTTGGGGCTCTAAGGTCACACAGGTTCCTAGTTGCTGACAGCTGTAATTTTGGAGAAATCCTGCAAAGTTTGCAAATTTGGAAGTCAGGACGCCTCTGTGGGCCAGTGCGGGTGGCCACAAAGAAACGCCATTTGCCATCGGAAAAAGACGTCTTTTTTAGAGGCTCTGGTTATCTACCTATAGGAGGCGATTGGGGCTTTAAAGTCACGCAGGTTCCGAGTTGCTGACATCTGTAGTTTTGGAGAAATCCTGCAAAGTTTGGAAATGTTGAGGTCTGGACGCCACAGTGGCCCAGTGACGGGTGGCGGCAAAATGAGACCATTTTCCAGGGGAAAAAGAAGTCCTTTCCCCAGGCTCTGGGTATCTACTTAGAGCGTGGTGTTTGGGGCTCCAAGGGAATGCTTGTTCCTCTCCTCTGTCAGCATTTGTTTTGGAGATATCCTGCAAAATTTGCAAATGTGGATGTCAAGACGATATTGCTGGCTATTGCGAGGGGTTGCAAAGAGAGGCCATTTACCAGGGAAGAAAAAGTCATTGCCCCAGGCTCTGGGAATCTATTTAGAGGTGGTGTTTGGGGCTCGATGTTAATGCTCTGTCCTCTATTCTGTAAGCCTTAGTTTTGGAGAAATCCGGCATAGTTTGCAAATTTTCATGTCCAGGCGCAACGGTGGCCCAGTGCGAGTGGCCAGATAGTAAGGCCATTTTCCATGGGAAAAAGAAGTCATTTCCCCATGCTCTGGGCATCTACTTAGAGGTGGTGTTTGGGGCTTTAAGTGAATGCTTGGTCCGCTATTCTGCACCCTTTAGTTTTGGAGATATTGTGGAAAATTTGCCAATTTTGAATACCGGATGCCACCGTGGCCCATTGAGAGTGGCCACAAATCAAGGTCGTTTTCCTTGGGAAAAAGAAGTCAATTACCAAGACTCGGGGTATCTACTTAGAGCGTGGTGTTTGGGGCTCTAAGGGCATGCTTGGTCCTCTGTTCTGTAAGCTTTAGTTTTGAAGAAATTTTGCAAATTTTGCAAATTTTGATGATCTGGGTGCCACTGTGGGCCCGTGTGAGTGGCTGCCAAGAGAGGCCATTTTCCATGGGAAAAAGATGTCATTTCCACAGGTTCTGGGTATGTGCACAGAGATGGCATTTGGCCTCTGAGATCACACAGGTTTCTAGTTGCTGACGTCTGTATTTTTTGAGAAATCCTGCATAATTTCCAAAGTTTGAGGTCAGGATGCCTCTGTGGGCCAGTGCAGGTGGCCACAAAGAGAGGCCATTTCCCATGAGAAAAATAAGTCATTTCCCCTGGCTCTGGGAATCATCTTAGTGGTGGTGTTTGGGGCTCTAAGGGAATGCTTGTTGCTCTGTTCTATCAGCATTAGTTTTGGAGATATCCTGCAGAGTTGGCCAATTTTGAATACCGGATGCCACTGTGGTCCAGTGAGAGTGGCCGCAAAGGGAGGTCATTTTCCATGGGAAAAAGAAGTCATTTCCCCAGGCGCTGGCAATCTACTTAGAGGTGGTGTTTGGGGCTCTAAGCGAATGCTCGGTCCTGTATTCTGGCAGCATTGGTGTTGGAGATATCCTGCAAAGTTTGTAAGTTTTGAACACTGGATGCCACGGTGAGCCAGTGAGAGGCGTCGCAGAGCGAGGTCAATTTTCATGGGAAAAAGTTGTCATTTCCCAAGACTCTGGGAATCTACTTACAGGTGGTGTTTGGGGCTCTAAGGTCACACAGGTTCCTAGTTGCTGACAGCTGTAATTTTGGAGAAATCCTGCAAAGTTTGCAAATTTGGAAGTCAGGACGCCTCTGTGGGCCAGTGCGGGTGGCCACAAAGAAACGCCATTTGCCATCGGAAAAAGACGTCTTTTTTAGAGGCTCTGGTTATCTACCTATAGGAGGCGATTGGGGCTTTAAAGTCACGCAGGTTCCGAGTTGCTGACATCTGTAGTTTTGGAGAAATCCTGCAAAGTTTGGAAATGTTGAGGTCTGGACGCCACAGTGGCCCAGTGACGGGTGGCGGCAAAATGAGACCATTTTCCAGGGGAAAAAGAAGTCCTTTCCCCAGGCTCTGGGTATCTACTTAGAGCGTGGTGTTTGGGGCTCCAAGGGAATGCTTGTTCCTCTCCTCTGTCAGCATTTGTTTTGGAGATATCCTGCAAAATTTGCAAATGTGGATGTCAAGACGATATTGCTGGCTATTGCGAGGGGTTGCAAAGAGAGGCCATTTACCAGGGAAGAAAAAGTCATTGCCCCAGGCTCTGGGAATCTATTTAGAGGTGGTGTTTGGGGCTCAATGTTAATGCTCTGTCCTCTATTCTGTAAGCCTTAGTTTTGGAGAAATCCGGCATAGTTTGCAAATTTTCATGTCCAGGCGCAACGGTGGCCCAGTGCGAGTGGCCAGATAGTAAGGCCATTTTCCATGGGAAAAAGAAGTCATTTCCCCATGCTCTGGGCATCTACTTAGAGGTGGTGTTTGGGGCTTTAAGTGAATGCTTGGTCCGCTATTCTGCACCCTTTAGTTTTGGAGATATTGTGGAAAATTTGCCAATTTTGAATACCGGATGCCACCGTGGCCCATTGAGAGTGGCCACAAATCAAGGTCGTTTTCCTTGGGAAAAAGAAGTCAATTACCAAGACTCGGGGTATCTACTTAGAGCGTGGTGTTTGAGCCTCTAAGGGCATGCTTGGTCCTCTGTTCTGTAAGCTTTAGTTTTGAAGAAATTTTGCAAATTTTGCAAATTTTGATGATCTGGGTGCCACTGTGGGCCCGTGTGAGTGGCTGCCAAGAGAGGCCATTTTCCATGGGAAAAAGATGTCATTTCCACAGGTTCTGGGTATGTGCACAGAGATGGCATTTGGCCTCTGAGATCACACAGGTTTCTAGTTGCTGACGTCTGTATTTTTTGAGAAATCCTGCATAATTTCCAAAGTTTGAGGTCAGGATGCCTCTGTGGGCCAGTGCAGGTGGCCACAAGGAGAGGCCATTTCCCATGAGAAAAATAAGTCATTTCCCCTGGCTCTGGGAATCATCTTAGTGGTGGTGTTTGGGGCTCTAAGGGAATGCTTGTTGCTCTGTTCTATCAGCATTAGTTTTGGAGATATCCTGCAGAGTTGGCCAATTTTGAATACCGGATGCCACTGTGGTCCAGTGAGAGTGGCCGCAAAGGGAGGTCATTTTCCATGGGAAAAAGAAGTCATTTCCCCAGGCGCTGGCAATCTACTTAGAGGTGGTGTTTGGGGCTCTAAGCGAATGCTCGGTCCTGTATTCTGGCAGCATTGGTGTTGGAGATATCCTGCAAAGTTTGTAAGTTTTGAACACTGGATGCCACGGTGAGCCAGTGAGAGGCGTCGCAGAGCGAGGTCAATTTTCATGGGAAAAAGTTGTCATTTCCCAAGACTCTGGGAATCTACTTACAGGTGGTGTTTGGGGCTCTAAGGTCACACAGGTTCCTAGTTGCTGACAGCTGTAATTTTGGAGAAATCCTGCAAAGTTTGCAAATTTGGAAGTCAGGACGCCTCTGTGGGCCAGTGCGGGTGGCCACAAAGAAAGGCCATTTGCCATCGGAAAAAGACGTCTTTTTTAGAGGCTCTGGTTATCTACCTATAGGAGGCGATTGGGGCTTTAAAGTCACACAGGTTCCGAGTTGCTGACATCTGTAGTTTTGGAGAAATCCTGCAAAGTTTGGAAATGTTGAGGTCTGGACGCCACAGTGGCCCAGTGACGGGTGGCGGCAAAATGAGACCATTTTCCAGGGGAAAAAGAAGTCCTTTCCCCAGGCTCTGGGTATCTACTTAGAGCGTGGTGTTTGGGGCTCCAAGGGAATGCTTGTTCCTCTCCTCTGTCAGCATTTGTTTTGGAGATATCCTGCAAAATTTGCAAATGTGGATGTCAAGACGATATTGCTGGCTATTGCGAGGGGTTGCAAAGAGAGGCCATTTACCAGGGAAGAAAAAGTCATTGCCCCAGGCTCTGGGAATCTATTTAGAGGTGGTGTTTGGGGCTCAATGTTAATGCTCTGTCCTCTATTCTGTAAGCCTTAGTTTTGGAGAAATCCGGCATAGTTTGCAAATTTTCATGTCCAGGCGCAACGGTGGCCCAGTGCGAGTGGCCAGATAGTAAGGCCATTTTCCATGGGAAAAAGAAGTCATTTCCCCATGCTCTGGGCATCTACTTAGAGGTGGTGTTTGGGGCTTTAAGTGAATGCTTGGTCCGCTATTCTGCACCCTTTAGTTTTGGAGATATTGTGGAAAATTTGCCAATTTTGAATACCGGATGCCACCGTGGCCCATTGAGAGTGGCCACAAATCAAGGTCGTTTTCCTTGGGAAAAAGAAGTCAATTACCAAGACTCTGGGTATCTACTTAGAGCGTGGTGTTTGAGCCTCTAAGGGCATGCTTGGTCCTCTGTTCTGTAAGCTTTAGTTTTGAAGAAATTTTGCAAATTTTGCAAATTTTGATGATCTGGGTGCCACTGTGGGCCCGTGTGAGTGGCTGCCAAGAGAGGCCATTTTCCATGGGAAAAAGATGTCATTTCCACAGGTTCTGGGTATGTGCACAGAGATGGCATTTGGCCTCTGAGATCACACAGGTTTCTAGTTGCTGACGTCTGTATTTTTTGAGAAATCCTGCATAATTTCCAAAGTTTGAGGTCAGGATGCCTCTGTGGGCCAGTGCAGGTGGCCACAAAGAGAGGCCATTTCCCATGAGAAAAATAAGTCATTTCCCCTGGCTCTGGGAATCATCTTAGTGGTGGTGTTTGGGGCTCTAAGGGAATGCTTGTTGCTCTGTTCTATCAGCATTAGTTTTGGAGATATCCTGCAGAGTTGGCCAATTTTGAATACCGGATGCCACTGTGGTCCAGTGAGAGTGGCCGCAAAGGGAGGTCATTTTCCATGGGAAAAAGAAGTCATTTCCCCAGGCGCTGGCAATCTACTTAGAGGTGGTGTTTGGGGCTCTAAGCGAATGCTCGGTCCTGTATTCTGGCAGCATTGGTGTTGGAGATATCCTGCAAAGTTTGTAAGTTTTGAACACTGGATGCCACGGTGAGCCAGTGAGAGGCGTCGCAGAGCGAGGTCAATTTTCATGGGAAAAAGTTGTCATTTCCCAAGACTCTGGGAATCTACTTACAGGTGGTGTTTGGGGCTCTAAGGTCACACAGGTTCCTAGTTGCTGACAGCTGTAATTTTGGAGAAATCCTGCAAAGTTTGCAAATTTGGAAGTCAGGACGCCTCTGTGGGCCAGTGCGGGTGGCCACAAAGAAACGCCATTTGCCATCGGAAAAAGACGTCTTTTTTAGAGGCTCTGGTTATCTACCTATAGGAGGCGATTGGGGCTTTAAAGTCACGCAGGTTCCGAGTTGCTGACATCTGTAGTTTTGGAGAAATCCTGCAAAGTTTGGAAATGTTGAGGTCTGGACGCCACAGTGGCCCAGTGACGGGTGGCGGCAAAATGAGACCATTTTCCAGGGGAAAAAGAAGTCCTTTCCCCAGGCTCTGGGTATCTACTTAGAGCGTGGTGTTTGGGGCTCCAAGGGAATGCTTGTTCCTCTCCTCTGTCAGCATTTGTTTTGGAGATATCCTGCAAAATTTGCAAATGTGGATGTCAAGACGATATTGCTGGCTATTGCGAGGGGTTGCAAAGAGAGGCCATTTACCAGGGAAGAAAAAGTCATTGCCCCAGGCTCTGGGAATCTATTTAGAGGTGGTGTTTGGGGCTCGATGTTAATGCTCTGTCCTCTATTCTGTAAGCCTTAGTTTTGAAGAAATCCGGCATAGTTTGCAAATTTTCATGTCCAGGCGCAACGGTGGCCCAGTGCGAGTGGCCAGATAGTAAGGCCATTTTCCATGGGAAAAAGAAGTCATTTCCCCATGCTCTGGGCATCTACTTAGAGGTGGTGTTTGGGGCTTTAAGTGAATGCTTGGTCCGCTATTCTGCACCCTTTAGTTTTGGAGACAATGTGGAAAATTTGCCAATTTTGAATACCGGATGCCACCGTGGCCCATTGAGAGTGGCCACAAATCAAGGTCATTTTCCTTGGGAAAAAGAAGTCAATTACCAAGACTCTGGGTATCTACTTAGAGCGTGGTGTTTGGGGCTCTAAGGGCATGCTTGGTCCTCTGTTCTGTAAGCTTTAGTTTTGAAGAAATTTTGCAAATTTTGCAAATTTTGATGATCTGGGTGCCACTGTGGGCCCGTGTGAGGGGCTGCCAAGAGAGGCCATTTTCCATGGGAAAAAGATGTCATTTCCACAGGTTCTGGGTATGTGCATAGAGATGGCATTTGGCCTCTGAGATCACACAGGTTTCTAGTTGCTGACGTCTGTATTTTTTGAGAAATCCTGCATAATTTCCAAAGTTTGAGGTCAGGATGCCTCTGTGGGCCAGTGCAGGTGGCCACAAAGAGAGGCCATTTCCCATGAGAAAAATAAGTCATTTCCCCTGGCTCTGGGAATCATCTTAGTGGTGGTGTTTGGGGCTCTAAGGGAATGCTTGTTGCTCTGTTCTATCAGCATTAGTTTTGGAGATATCCTGCAGAGTTGGCCAATTTTGAATACCGGATGCCACTGTGGTCCAGTGAGAGTGGCCGCAAAGGGAGGTCATTTTCCATGGGAAAAAGAAGTCCTTTCCCCAGGCGCTGGCAATCTACTTAGAGGTGGTGTTTGGGGCTCTAAGCGAATGCTCGGTCCTGTATTCTGGCAGCATTAGTGTTGGAGATATCCTGCAAAGTTTGTAAATTTTGAACACTGGATGCACCGGTGAGCCAGTGAGAGGCGTTGTAGAGCGAGGTCAATTTTCATGGGAAAAAGTTGTCATTTCCCAAGACTCTGGGAATCTACTTACAGGTGGTGTTTGGGGCTCTAAGATCACACAGGTTCCTCGTTGCTGAACGCTGTAATTTTGGAGAAATCCCGCAAAGTTTGCAAATTTGGAAGTCAGGACGCCTCTGTGGGCCAGTGCGGGTGGCCACAAAGAAACGCCATTTGCCATCGGAAAAAGACGTCTTTTTTAGAGGCTCTGGTTATCTACCTATAGGAGGCGATTGGGGCTTTAAAGTCACACAGGTTCCGAGTTGCTGACATCTGTAGTTTTGGAGAAATCCTGCAAAGTTTGGAAATGCTGAGGTCAGTATTCCATAGTGACCCTGTGACAGGTGGCAACAAAATGAGACCATTTTCCAGGGGAAAAAGAAGTCCTTTCCCCAGGCTCTGGGAATCTACTTAGAGCGTGGTGTTTGGGGCTCCAAGGGAATGCTTGTTCCTCTCCTCTGTCAGCATTTGTTTTGGAGATATCCTGCAAAATTTGCAAATGTGGATGTCAAGACGATATTGCTGGCTATTGCGAGTGGTTGCAAAGAGAGGCCATTTACCAGGGAAGAAAAAGTCATTGCCCCAGGCTCTGGGAATCTATTTAGAGGTGGTGTTTGGGGCTCGATGTTAATGCTCTGTCCTCTATTCTGTAAGCCTTAGTTTTGGAGAAATCCTGCAAAGTTTGGAAATTTTCATGTCCAGGCGCAACGGTGGCCCAGTGCGAGTGGCCAGATAGTAAGGCCATTTTCCATGGGAAAAAGAAGTCATTTCCCCATGCTCTGGGCATCTACTTAGAGGTGGTGTTTGGGGCTTTAAGTGAATGCTTGGTCCGCTATTCTGCACCCTTTAGTTTTGGAGACAATGTGGAAAATTTGCCAATTTTGAATACCGGATGCCACCGTGGCCCATTGAGAGTGGCCACAAATCAAGGTCATTTTCCTTGGGAAAAAGAAGTCAATTACCAAGACTCTGGGTATCTACTTAGAGCGTGGTGTTTGGGGCTCTAAGGGCATGCTTGGTCCTCTGTTCTGTAAGCTTTAGTTTTGAAGAAATTTTGCAAATTTTGCAAATTTTGATGATCTGGGTGCCACTGTGGGCCCGTGTGAGGGGCTGCCAAGAGAGGCCATTTTCCATGGGAAAAAGATGTCATTTCCACAGGTTCTGGGTATGTGCACAGAGATGGCATTTGGCCTCTGAGATCACACAGGTTTCTAGTTGCTGACGTCTGTATTTTTTGAGAAATCCTGCATAATTTCCAAAGTTTGAGGTCAGGATGCCTCTGTGGGCCAGTGCAGGTGGCCACAAAGAGAGGCCATTTCCCATGAGAAAAATAAGTCATTTCCCCTGGCTCTGGGAATCATCTTAGTGGTGGTGTTTGGGGCTCTAAGGGAATGCTTGTTGCTCTGTTCTATCAGCATTAGTTTTGGAGATATCCTGCAGAGTTGGCCAATTTTGAATACCGGATGCCACTGTGGTCCAGTGAGAGTGGCCGCAAAGGGAGGTCATTTTCCATGGGAAAAAGAAGTCCTTTCCCCAGGCGCTGGCAATCTACTTAGAGGTGGTGTTTGGGGCTCTAAGCGAATGCTCGGTCCTGTATTCTGGCAGCATTAGTGTTGGAGATATCCTGCAAAGTTTGTAAATTTGGAAGTCAGGACACCTCTGTGGGCCAGTGCGGGTGGCCACAAAGAAAGGCCATTTGCCATCGGAACAAGACGTCTTTTTTAGAGGCTCTGGTTATCTACCTATAGGAGGCGATTGGGGCTTTAAAGTCACGCAGGTTCCGAGTTGCTGACATCTGTAGTTTTGGAGAAATCCTGCAAAGTTTGGAAATGTTGAGGTCTGGACGCCACAGTGGCCCAGTGACGGGTGGCGGCAAAATGAGACCATTTTCCAGGGGAAAAAGAAGTCCTTTCCCCAGGCTCTGGGTATCTACTTAGAGCGTGGTGTTTGGGGCTCCAAGGGAATGCTTGTTCCTCTCCTCTGTCAGCATTTGTTTTGGAGATATCCTGCAAAATTTGCAAATGTGGATGTCAAGACGATATTGCTGGCTATTGCGAGGGGTTGCAAAGAGAGGCCATTTACCAGGGAAGAAAAAGTCATTGCCCCAGGCTCTGGGAATCTATTTAGAGGTGGTGTTTGGGGCTCGATGTTAATGCTCTGTCCTCTATTCTGTAAGCCTTAGTTTTGAAGAAATCCGGCATAGTTTGCAAATTTTCATGTCCAGGCGCAACGGTGGCCCAGTGCGAGTGGCCAGATAGTAAGGCCATTTTCCATGGGAAAAAGAAGTCATTTCCCCATGCTCTGGGCATCTACTTAGAGGTGGTGTTTGGGGCTTTAAGTGAATGCTTGGTCCGCTATTCTGCACCCTTTAGTTTTGGAGACAATGTGGAAAATTTGCCAATTTTGAATACCGGATGCCACCGTGGCCCATTGAGAGTGGCCACAAATCAAGGTCATTTTCCTTGGGAAAAAGAAGTCAATTACCAAGACTCTGGGTATCTACTTAGAGCGTGGTGTTTGGGGCTCTAAGGGCATGCTTGGTCCTCTGTTCTGTAAGCTTTAGTTTTGAAGAAATTTTGCAAATTTTGCAAATTTTGATGATCTGGGTGCCACTGTGGGCCCGTGTGAGGGGCTGCCAAGAGAGGCCATTTTCCATGGGAAAAAGATGTCATTTCCACAGGTTCTGGGTATGTGCACAGAGATGGCATTTGGCCTCTGAGATCACACAGGTTTCTAGTTGCTGACGTCTGTATTTTTTGAGAAATCCTGCATAATTTCCAAAGTTTGAGGTCAGGATGCCTCTGTGGGCCAGTGCAGGTGGCCACAAAGAGAGGCCATTTCCCATGAGAAAAATAAGTCATTTCCCCTGGCTCTGGGAATCATCTTAGTGGTGGTGTTTGGGGCTCTAAGGGAATGCTTGTTGCTCTGTTCTATCAGCATTAGTTTTGGAGATATCCTGCAGAGTTGGCCAATTTTGAATACCGGATGCCACTGTGGTCCAGTGAGAGTGGCCGCAAAGGGAGGTCATTTTCCATGGGAAAAAGAAGTCCTTTCCCCAGGCGCTGGCAATCTACTTAGAGGTGGTGTTTGGGGCTCTAAGCGAATGCTCGGTCCTGTATTCTGGCAGCATTGGTGTTGGAGATATCCTGCAAAGTTTGTAAGTTTTGAACACTGGATGCCACGGTGAGCCAGTGAGAGGCGTTGTAGAGCGAGGTCAATTTTCATGGGAAAAAGTTGTCATTTCCCAAGACTCTGGGAATCTACTTACAGGTGGTGTTTGGGGCTCTAAGGTCACACAGGTTCCTAGTTGCTGACAGCTGTAATTTTGGAGAAATCCTGCAAAGTTTGCAAATTTGGAAGTCAGGACGCCTCTGTGGGCCAGTGCGGGTGGCCACAAAGAAAGGCCATTTGCCATCGGAACAAGACGTCTTTTTTAGAGGCTCTGGTTATCTACCTATAGGAGGCGATTGGGGCTTTAAAGTCACGCAGGTTCCGAGTTGCTGACATCTGTAGTTTTGGAGAAATCCTGCAAAGTTTGGAAATGTTGAGGTCTGGACGCCACAGTGGCCCAGTGACGGGTGGCGGCAAAATGAGACCATTTTCCAGGAGAAAAAGAAGTCCTTTCCCCAGGCTCTGGGTATCTACTTAGAGCGTGGTGTTTGGGGCTCCAAGGGAATGCTTGTTCCTCTCCTCTGTCAGCATTTGTTTTGGAGATATCCTGCAAAATTTGCAAATGTGGATGTCAAGACGATATTGCTGGCTATTGCGAGTGGTTGCAAAGAGAGGCCATTTACCAGGGAAGAAAAAGTCATTGCCCCAGGCTCTGGGAATCTATTTAGAGGTGGTGTTTGGGGCTCGATGTTAATGCTCTGTCCTCTATTCTGTAAGCCTTAGTTTTGGAGAAATCCTGCAAAGTTTGGAAATTTTCATGTCCAGGCGCAACGGTGGCCCAGTGCGAGTGGCCAGATAGTAAGGCCATTTTCCATGGGAAAAAGAAGTCATTTCCCCATGCTCTGGGCATCTACTTAGAGGTGGTGTTTGGGGCTTTAAGTGAATGCTTGGTCCGCTATTCTGCACCCTTTAGTTTTGGAGATATTGTGGAAAATTTGCCAATTTTGAATACCGGATGCCACCGTGGCCCATTGAGAGTGGCCACAAATCAAGGTCATTTTCCTTGGGAAAAAGAAGTCAATTACCAAGACTCTGGGTATCTACTTAGAGCGTGGTGTTTGGGGCTCTAAGGGCATGCTTGGTCCTCTGTTCTGTAAGCTTTAGTTTTGAAGAAATTTTGCAAATTTTGCAAATTTTGATGATCTGGGTGCCACTGTGGGCCCATGTGAGTGGCTGCCAAGAGAGGCCATTTTCCATGGAAAAAGATGTCATTTCCACAGGTTCTGGGTATGTGCACAGAGATGGCATTTGGCCTCTGAGATCACACAGGTTTCTAGTTGCTGACGTCTGTATTTTTTGAGAAATCCTGCATAATTTCCAAAGTTTGAGGTCAGGATGCCTCTGTGGGCCAGTGCAGGTGGCCACAAAGAGAGGCCATTTCCCATGAGAAAAATAAGTCATTTCCCCTGGCTCTGGGAATCATCTTAGTGGTGGTGTTTGGGGCTCTAAGGGAATGCTTGTTGCTCTGTTCTATCAGCATTAGTTTTGGAGATATCCTGCAGAGTTGGCCAATTTTGAATACCGGATGCCACTGTGGTCCAGTGAGAGTGGCCGCAAAGGGAGGTCATTTTCCATGGGAAAAAGAAGTCATTTCCCCAGGCGCTGGCAATCTACTTAGAGGTGGTGTTTGGGGCTCTAAGCGAATGCTCGGTCCTGTATTCTGGCAGCATTGGTGTTGGAGATATCCTGCAAAGTTTGTAAGTTTTGAACACTGGATGCCACGGTGAGCCAGTGAGAGGCGTTGTAGAGCGAGGTCAATTTTCATGGGAAAAAGTTGTCATTTCCCAAGACTCTGGGAATCTACTTACAGGTGGTGTTTGGGGCTCTAAGGTCACACAGGTTCCTAGTTGCTGACAGCTGTAATTTTGGAGAAATCCTGCAAAGTTTGCAAATTTGGAAGTCAGGACGCCTCTGTGGGCCAGTGCGGGTGGCCACAAAGAAAGGCCATTTGCCATCGGAACAAGACGTCTTTTTTAGAGGCTCTGGTTATCTACCTATAGGAGGCGATTGGGGCTTTAAAGTCACGCAGGTTCCGAGTTGCTGACATCTGTAGTTTTGGAGAAATCCTGCAAAGTTTGGAAATGTTGAGGTCTGGACGCCACAGTGGCCCAGTGACGGGTGGCGGCAAAATGAGACCATTTTCCAGGGGAAAAAGAAGTCCTTTCCCCAGGCTCTGGGAATCTACTTAGAGCGTGGTGTTTGGGGCTCCAAGGGAATGCTTGTTCCTCTCCTCTGTCAGCATTTGTTTTGGAGATATCCTGCAAAATTTGCAAATGTGGATGTCAAGACGATATTGCTGGCTATTGCGAGTGGTTGCAAAGAGAGGCCATTTACCAGGGAAGAAAAAGTCATTGCCCCAGGCTCTGGGAATCTATTTAGAGGTGGTGTTTGGGGCTCGATGTTAATGCTCTGTCCTCTATTCTGTAAGCCTTAGTTTTGGAGAAATCCTGCAAAGTTTGGAAATTTTCATGTCCAGGCGCAACGGTGGCCCAGTGCGAGTGGCCAGATAGTAAGGCCATTTTCCATGGGAAAAAGAAGTCATTTCCCCATGCTCTGGGCATCTACTTAGAGGTGGTGTTTGGGGCTTTAAGTGAATGCTTGGTCCGCTATTCTGCACCCTTTAGTTTTGGAGATATTGTGGAAAATTTGCCAATTTTGAATACCGGATGCCACCGTGGCCCATTGAGAGTGGCCACAAATCAAGGTCATTTTCCTTGGGAAAAAGAAGTCAATTACCAAGACTCTGGGTATCTACTTAGAGCGTGGTGTTTGGGGCTCTAAGGGCATGCTTGGTCCTCTGTTCTGTAAGCTTTAGTTTTGAAGAAATTTTGCAAATTTTGCAAATTTTGATGATCTGGGTGCCACTGTGGGCCCGTGTGAGTGGCTGCCAAGAGAGGCCATTTTCCATGGGAAAAAGATGTCATTTCCACAGGTTCTGGGTATGTGCACAGAGATGGCATTTGGCCTCTGAGATCACACAGGTTTCTAGTTGCTGACGTCTGTATTTTTGAGAAATCCTGCATAATTTCCAAAGTTTGAGGTCAGGATGCCTCTGTGGGCCAGTGCAGGTGGCCACAAAGAGAGGCCATTTCCCATGAGAAAAATAAGTCATTTCCCCTGGCTCTGGGAATCATCTTAGTGGTGGTGTTTGGGGCTCTAAGGGAATGCTTGTTGCTCTGTTCTATCAGCATTAGTTTTGGAGATATCCTGCAGAGTTGGCCAATTTTGAATACCGGATGCCACTGTGGTCCAGTGAGAGTGGCCGCAAAGGGAGGTCATTTTCCATGGGAAAAAGAAGTCCTTTCCCCAGGCGCTGGCAATCTACTTAGAGGTGGTGTTTGGGGCTCTAAGCGAATGCTCGGTCCTGTATTCTGGCAGCATTGGTGTTGGAGATATCCTGCAAAGTTTGTAAGTTTTGAACACTGGATGCCACGGTGAGCCAGTGAGAGGCGTTGTAGAGCGAGGTCAATTTTCATGGGAAAAAGTTGTCATTTCCCAAGACTCTGGGAATCTACTTACAGGTGGTGTTTGGGGCTCTAAGGTCACACAGGTTCCTAGTTGCTGACAGCTGTAATTTTGGAGAAATCCTGCAAAGTTTGCAAATTTGGAAGTCAGGACGCCTCTGTGGGCCAGTGCGGGTGGCCACAAAGAAAGGCCATTTGCCATCGGAACAAGACGTCTTTTTTAGAGGCTCTGGTTATCTACCTATAGGAGGCGATTGGGGCTTTAAAGTCACGCAGGTTCCGAGTTGCTGACATCTGTAGTTTTGGAGAAATCCTGCAAAGTTTGGAAATGTTGAGGTCTGGACGCCACAGTGGCCCAGTGACGGGTGGCGGCAAAATGAGACCATTTTCCAGGGGAAAAAGAAGTCCTTTCCCCAGGCTCTGGGAATCTACTTAGAGCGTGGTGTTTGGGGCTTTAAGTGAATGCTTGTTCCTCTCCTCTGTCAGCATTTGTTTTGGAGATATCCTGCAAAATTTGCAAATGTGGATGTCAAGACGATATTGCTGGCTATTGCGAGTGGTTGCAAAGAGAGGCCATTTACCAGGGAAGAAAAAGTCATTGCCCCAGGCTCTGGGAATCTATTTAGAGGTGGTGTTTGGGGCTCGATGTTAATGCTCTGTCCTCTATTCTGTAAGCCTTAGTTTTGGAGAAATCCTGCAAAGTTTGGAAATTTTCATGTCCAGGCGCAACGGTGGCCCAGTGCGAGTGGCCAGATAGTAAGGCCATTTTCCATGGGAAAAAGAAGTCATTTCCCCATGCTCTGGGCATCTACTTAGAGGTGGTGTTTGGGGCTTTAAGTGAATGCTTGGTCCGCTATTCTGCACCCTTTAGTTTTGGAGATATTGTGGAAAATTTGCCAATTTTGAATACCGGATGCCACCGTGGCCCATTGAGAGTGGCCACAAATCAAGGTCATTTTCCTTGGGAAAAAGAAGTCAATTACCAAGACTCTGGGTATCTACTTAGAGCGTGGTGTTTGGGGCTCTAAGGGCATGCTTGGTCCTCTGTTCTGTAAGCTTTAGTTTTGAAGAAATTTTGCAAATTTTGCAAATTTTGATGATCTGGGTGCCACTGTGGGCCCGTGTGAGTGGCTGCCAAGAGAGGCCATTTTCCATGGGAAAAAGATGTCATTTCCACAGGTTCTGGGTATGTGCACAGAGATGGCATTTGGCCTCTGAGATCACACAGGTTTCTAGTTGCTGACGTCTGTATTTTTTGAGAAATCCTGCATAATTTCCAAAGTTTGAGGTCAGGATGCCTCTGTGGGCCAGTGCAGGTGGCCACAAAGAGAGGCCATTTCCCATGAGAAAAATAAGTCATTTCCCCTGGCTCTGGGAATCATCTTAGTGGTGGTGTTTGGGGCTCTAAGGGAATGCTTGTTGCTCTGTTCTATCAGCATTAGTTTTGGAGATATCCTGCAGAGTTGGCCA
>NW_027100401.1:0-37500 GCF_031753505.1 Anomalospiza imberbis | reverse complement strand
GGGGAAAAAAAAAAAACCCCCCGGCTGGGGATTTTTTATTCTAAATTTTAAAATGAATTGAAAACCTGAAAGGTAAAGACAACACACACAAGGTTAGAACCGGTCAACACGCACACCCACCGCCCTCCTTGGGCTGATGCGCAAACCCACCCTCGCGCTCATCGCAACCGCTCTGCTGACCCCCGGCCGCCCCCACCCATTCACCACGCTCCTGGGGAACGTGGTTCCCGGGAGCCTCCAAAAAAATCCTCCTGCCTGACGAAAACCCCGGTCCCGGGGCGGTCCGCACCCTAACTTTGGCGATGAACGTCGCCTCGCGGACCGGCCGGGACCGAGGGAAAAAAAACCCAGCCGGGGGGAAAAAAAAAAAAAACCCCCGGCTGGGGATTTTTTATTCTAAATTTTAAAATGAATTGAAAACCTGAAAGGTAAAGACAACACACACAAGGTTAGAACCGGTCAACACGCACACCCACCGCCCTCCTTGGGCTGACGCGCAAACCCACCCTCGCGCTCATCGCAACCGCTCTGCTGACCCCCGGCCGCCCCCACCCATTCACCACGCTCCTGGGGAACGTGGTTCCCAGGAGCCTCCAAAAAAATCCTCCTGCCTGACGAAAACCCCCCGGTCCCGGGGCGGTCCGCACCCTAACTTTGGCGATGAACGTCGCCTCGCGGACCGGCTGGGACCGAGGGAAAAAAAACCCAGCCGGGGGGGAAAAAAAAAAACCCCCCGGCTGGGGATTTTTTATTCTAAATTTAAAAATGAGTTTAAAAACCTGAAAGGTAAAGGCCACACACACAGGGTTAGAACCGGTCAGCAAACTCTCACACACAGACAGAAACACTCACACCCCATCACACGCTTTTCCACTTACATGCTGACTGTGACCCTTACGTTAAACGCTACGCTGAGAAATATGCTTGGATACATCTTCTGACTGCAGCTCCCCGACGTCGAGCGCTGGATTCTGGGAATACGTGTTGGGACCCAGGGACCTATCGGACAACAGGAGGCAGTCAACAACTAACTGCATGACAGCTATGACCTATTCCCGCTCCTGGCCCATAAATTTTATCCCAAGACCCCATGAAAGACAGATGAATTGTAAAGTTTTGTAACTGCTACACCTAATCTTGACTACGTGCCAGGGCAGGGCAGCTCCGATCGTCACTGTCATAATAGAGGCGCATACAACACAAACCAAGATAGATACATACGATATTACTATGCACAATGTAAGTGAGATACGTACAGAGACAAAAAGTACATACAATGTAAACTGATGGACGCGCTAACAACATAAGTACATTTGCTATAAGCCAACATACATAGGAACAACATAAGCACATACAGTATAAGCCAATGTAGGTAGGTACAACATAAGTACGGTCGATATAAGCCAACATCGGTACAATACAAATGAGACCTTGACGTAACTCTCCGGAAGATTACTCGTTGACCCTATACCCTTTGAGAAGGCGCAAACTACGGAACTACTGCGGTCACGTGACGAGGGTCTATTATGCTGCCTATTGAACTCCAAGAGAATGGCACAGGAAGAGAAGATGCTACCAAAGGTGAGAAGGAAGATGGATGAGAACGTGTCATATACTTCTGTCTCAAAAAGTAAAAACGTTAAGATGCCGGACTAAGCGATATCCGGGAAGGTACGTGACTAAAATATGGCTGACAAGGCACAAATCGATGCCGACAAACCCTCGAGACGTAACGCAGACCTATGACACAGAAATCAATGGACACGGACACACGTAACGCAGACACAGACACATATAACACGGACACATGTAACACGGATGCAACTGGAAACTGCCTGGCAGTTCTACCTGATGGACCCAAAACTCCTAGCCAAATGAGAGCCATAGGCAGATGATGCCAAAGAAAAGAAAGCCCAAAGGCAATAGCACATGATGATCAAGTGTAACTGCTTTCAAGATGTTAGTGCCAAAGCACCCAAGAGCAAGCCTATGAAGCTCAGTAGGTGTAGGGAAGAAAATGATGACTGCAGGATGACCGTAGCTATAGCGCCAGACGTGAAGGCAGACTCCTCAAGTGAAAAGATCCACGATGTCGTCGACAGTCGACGAAAGCCGCTGACGTGAACCTCACGACGAGACGCGGACGGTTTGGAACTGCCCTGCCCGACAAACAGTGCGGTGGTGCTGAAAAACACCCTCTCCCTTTACTTCCAAAGGGCCCATTCCACTATGGACCTCTCCTCTAAGCTACCATCAAATAGGCTCCTGTGACATTGAAGATTTTCCCCTTCTCCAAACACTGGCCCCAACACTTAGCTTCTGGAAGACGACCGGAGAAAATCCGATATCCGCTGGACCTGGACGGCGAGATGTGCGCTACGTCCGCTGTGATGCTGCCGCTTCGAAACTCCGGCTACGCGCCGCCTGACGATACCTAAGACGACATGGAAAATGCGACTAGCGCCCTCCAAAAGAAAAATCCCCGGGACTCGGATGCACCGCTGCCCCAGCTCACCTAAAATCTTTATTGCGCTCCACAGGCAACCCGGAGCATACCTGCAAAAGGAAAAAGCACACTGTTAGCAGGCTGCTGCATAACAGTCACCCATTAGTCAGCCCACCTACACGCCAACTCACCCGGTAGCATCTGTTCCTCCGCAAGCCTAGGGCACCGATGCCACCTACAAATCAACAAAGCAAAAACAACCACGCTTAGATACTGGAAAACACCACCCACCTGACGTGAACAGCACACTGCGCTATACGTTAAGTTTGCGCCCACCTGGCCTCAGAAATGGGGACCAGAGATATGTGGCAAGACAACAGCCTACAAGAACAAGAAAAAAAAAATAGTCAGATCTTACACTTTCAACAGAAATTAAGACCTGAGCAGAAACAACTGGTTCCTTCCATGGCACAATGCTCACCTGGCCCACATCACCTGCTGCTACCCCACTTGACAAGAACAACAACAAAGAACACTGCTGTAACACGTCCATATGCTTCCACTATAAACACAAATGATGACTGATCTTCTCAGAGAAACCTGCTGACCGCGGATGCAGCAGTCTGCCACAACTTGAATCCATCAGCATCTAAAAAACAAAAGATAGCACTAATGTCAAACAACAGATAGACATCTTCTGTCAATCAAGAAATACCATCTAGAGTATATCTACACCCTGCAGTACAAATTTATAATCCCCTAGACTTGCCGTATTACACCAGGATAGGCAGCAGAGCAGAGCAGATCCATGACAAATACATACACATCACCCGTGACAAATAACATGACAAACAGGGAGGGACACAACACAGACAGAAGCTCTGAGCATGAATAAAACCCACAATTATGTAGAGAAAGCAGAAAGGGATGACCTAGGGGAAACGAAGGGCAGGCCCACAAGGCTCACAAAAGCCTGCAGGAACAAGATGCTAAGAAACTGAGGTCTTAAAAGAACCGCACAAGCGGACGCCTGAGAAGCCTGTCCTAAGAATGATCTACCTAGCCTGGCAGTCTCCCGAGTCCTAAGCCGCTGCAATGGATCCTTGCGGCACGCAGCTGTCCCTAACGCTCTGAACGAGACCTTAAAAGACATCTGACTGCGTGTTGCTAAAGAGAGATAAGACTGCGACGCCTGTCCGGACCCCCGAGTCAAAAGGCCTGTGGCACGGGTGCCGGGCCGAGCGAGGCAAAGATCACGGATGCCGGGACGCCCCTCAGACGGCTAAGGTAGAAAAGACAGGTGACACGACAGACCCAAACGACACACACGGCACAGGAGACAAGTGACAAGTGACAAGACAAACACCGGAACTGCTCTGCCCTGCGCACCTCAGCGCTGACATCAAAAGGAACGCTTCCCCTTCAGGTGGCCTAAGGAGGCACTTCTGACACATCCCCAACTCCAAAATCCCTCCCGGGCACTCCCACCGCAGCACCCCGCTTTCCTCCCCTCAGTGCTTCACAGCCCTCGACTTATCTCGCACGCATCCGGCCACGCAGATCCCAGTCGACTGCAAATTAAGGCCCCCTCCCCGTCCGGGAAGTTCCGCTGTCACCGGGATGTCATCTCTTCCTCTGCCAAGACAAAGAAAAGGAAACGCCAGTGCGCAGTCTTAACAGCACATGGGCCAACACCTGACAAGCCTGCCACTCACCTTCTCCTCAGAGTGCCCTGGCGCTCGGCCCGCAAGCTTCGGCCTCCGACGCCGCCGTCGCAAAGGTACGCCTAGGTAAAGTGGAGATGAGGTTACCGGGCACGGCTGAAACCTGAGTCGACCCTCCCTCCTCCTCCCTACCTCCCCCACTCACCACAACTCCTCGGCCACCCCTGTGAGCCGCCCCGACGGGACCTTGAAATACAAAATGGGTCGGCTTCGTCGCGAGGTCCCGTGATACTTCGGGAGAGCTCTGGAGTGCAGGAAGCCCGGTCCCTCCGCCACCTGATGACAGGGGCTCGGCTTACGCCGAGTCGATGGCCTAAAGGACGCAAACGAGGAGGGACGGTTAGGCTTGCCCCGGAAACTGACGCCTGAGGGAGAACAACTGCTTCTCTCCGCTGCTCACCTGGCACGCTTGACCTCGACTGCTGCTGTCTGCCTGGACTTCCTATTAATAACGACAAAAAAGAGTGCTGTAGCAGACTCACCACCGATGCTGCCCCTGCAAACACAAACAGTGACTGACCTGCACGTGGGAGACCCTTCACCCGGGACTGGGGGCTCTGCCACAGATTTCAGCCATCTGCATCTGAAAGAAAGTTAGAGGAAAAGTCAAACCACTGCAGGATCACTTTAAAGGTCCAAACATCTTGTGAGAACCTAGGAATACCATCTAGAGCACAACTACATCCCCCACTACAAATTGCTAGTCTCCAGGACTTGTGCGATTACACCGGGCTACGCACAAGGACAGAGCAGCCCCGGGACAAATACGTGCAGACACCCGTGACAAATATGTGCAGACACCCGTGACACGGGACAGGACGAGACAAACGAGGGGACACAACAAGAAGAAAAATCCCTGGGCAGGAAAAATGGCCGCGAGGACCGAGAGAATGTGGAAGGGGATGACCTAGCGGAGACTGACAGCCGGCCAATGAGGCTCAGAGAAACCTGCAGGAAGAAGACGCTAAGAAAATGATGTCTCACAAGAACCGCACAAGCGGACGCCTGAGAATCCTGTCCTAAGAATGATCTACCTAGCCTGGCAGTCTCCCAAGTCCTAAGCCGCTGCAATGGATCCTTGCGGCACGCAGCTGTCCCTAACGCTCTGAACGAGACCTTAAAAGACATCTGACTGCATGTTGCTAAAGAGAGATGCGACTGCGACGCCTGTCCAGACCCCTGAGTCAAAAGGCCTGTGGCACGGGTGCCGGGCCGAGCGAGGCAAAGATCACGGATGCCGGGACGCCCCTCAGACGGCTAAGGTAGAAAAGACAGGTGACACGACAGACCCAAATGACACACACGGCACAGGAGACAAGTGACAAGTGACACGACAAACACCGGAACTGCTCTGCCCTGCGCACCTCAGCGCTGACATCAAAAGGGACGCTTCCCCTTCAGGTGGCCTAAGGCGGCACTTCTGACACATCCCCAACTCCAAACCAGACTCCAAAATCCCTCCCGGGCACTCCCACCGCAGCACCCCGCTTTCCTCCCCTCAGTGCTTCACAGCCCTCGACTTATCTCGCACGCATCCGGCCACGCAGATCCCAGTCGACTGCAAATTAAGGCCCCCTCCCCGTCCGGGAAGTTCCGCTGTCACCGGGATGTCATCTCTTCCTCTGCCAAGACAAAGAAAAGGAAACGCCAGTGCGCAGCCTTAACAGCACGTGGGCCAGCACCTGACAAGCCTGCCACTCACCTTCTCCTCAGAGTGCCCTGGCGCTCGGCCCGCAAGCTTCGGCCTCCGACGCCGCCGTCGCAAAGGTACGCCTAGGTAAAGTGGAGACGAGGTGACCGGGCACGGCTGAAACCTGAGTCGACCCTCCCTCCTCCTCCCTACCTCCCCCACTCACCACAACTCCTCGGCCACCCCTGTGAGCCGCCCCGACGGGACCTTGAAATACAAAAAGGGTCGGCTTCGTCGCGAGGTCCCGTGATACTTCCGGAAGGCTCTGGAGTGCAGGAAGCCCGGTCCCTCCGCCACCTGATGACAGGGGCTCGGCTTATGCCGAGTCAATGGCCTAAAGGACGCAAACGAGGAGGGACGGTTAGGCTTGCCCCGGAAACTGACGCCTGAGGGAGAACAACTGCTTCTCTCCGCTGCTCACCTGGCACGCTTGACCTCGACTGCTGCTGTCTGCCTGGACTTCCTATTAATAATGACAAAGAAGAGTGCTGTAGCAGACTCACCACTGATGCTGCCCCTGCAAACACAAACAGTGACTGACCTGCACGTGGGAGACCCTTCACCCGGGACTGGGGGCTCTGCCACAGATTTCAGCCATCTGCATCTGAAAGAAAGTTAGGGGAAAAGTCAAACAACTGCAGGATCACTTAACAGGTCCTAACATCTTGTGAGAATCTAGCAATACAACCTAGAGCACAACTACATCCCCCACTCCAAATTGCTAGTCTCCAGGACTTGTGCGATTACACCAGGCTACGCACAAGGACAGAGCAGCTCCGGGACAAATACGTGCAGACACCCGTGACAAATACGTGCAGACACCTGTGACACGGGACAGGACGAGACAAACGAGGGGACACAACAAGGAGAAAAACCCCCTGGGCAGGAAAAATGGCCACAAGGACCGAGAGAATGTGGAAGGGGATGACCCAGGTGAGACTGACAGCCAGCAGATCAGGCTCACAGATGCCCACAGGAACAAGATGCTAAGAAACTGAGGTCTCCCAAGAACTGCACAAGCGGACGCCTGAGAAGCCTGTCCTAAGAATGATCTACCTAGGCTGGCAGTCTCCCGAGTCCTAAGCCGCTGCAATGGATCCTTGCGGCACGCAGCTGTCCCTACTGCTCAGAACGAGACATTAAAAGACATCTGACTGCGTGTTGCTAAAGAGAGATAAGACTGCGACGCCTGTCCGGACCCCCGAGTCAAAAGGCCTGTGGCACGGGTGCCGGGCCGAGCGAGGCAAAGATCACGGATGCCGGGACGCCCCTCAGACGGCTAAGGTAGAAAAGACAGGTGACACGACAGACCCAAATGACACACAAGGCACAGGAGACAAGTGACACGACAAACACCAGAACTGCTCTGCCCTGCGCACCTCAGCGCTGACATCAAAAGGGACCCTTCCCCTTCACGTGGCCTAAGGAGGCACTTCTGACACATCCCCAACTCCAAACCAGACTCCAAAATCCCTCCCGGGCACTCCCCACCCAGGACCCCGCTTTCCTCCCCTCAGTGCTTCACAGCCCTCGACTTATCTCGCACGCATCTGGCCATGCAAATCCCTGTCGAGTGCAAAAGAAGGCACCCTTCCCTGTCCGGGAAGTTCCCACTGCCACCAGGATCTTATCTCTTCCTCTGCCAAGACAAAGAAAAGAAAACATCAGTGCGCAATCTTAACAGCACGTGGGCCAAAACCTGAGAATTCTGCTACTCACCTTCTCCACAGTGCGCCCTGGCGCTTGGGCTGCACGCTTCGGCCGCGTTTGGAGGCCGACACCGCCGTCGCAAGGTACACCTAGGCAATGTGGAGAAGAGGTGACTGGGCATGGCTGAAACCTGAGTGGACCCTCGCGCCTCCTCCCTACCTCCCCGACTCACGCAACTCCTCAGCCATCCCTGTGAGCCGCCCCAGAGGGGACCTTGAAGTATAAAATGGGTCGGCTTTGTCGCCGGGTCCCGTGATACTTCCGGAGGGCTTTGAAATGCAGGAAGCCTGGTCCGTCCGCCACCTGATGACATGGGTTCGGCTTATGCCGAGCAGATGACCTAAAACACGGAAATGAGAAGGGATGGTTAAAGCTGCACCCGAAACTGAGACCTGAGTGAAAGCAACTGCTTCTGTCAACTGCTCACCTGGCACGCTTGACCTCGACTGCTGCTGTCTGCCTGGACTTCCTATTAATAAAGACAAAGAAGAATGCTGTAACATAGTCACCATTGATGCTTCCCCTGCAAACACAAACAGTGACTGACCTGCACGTGGGAGCCCCTTCACCCGGGACTGGGGGCTCTGCCACAGATTTTATCCATCTGCATCTGAAAGAAAGTTAGAGGAAAAGTCAAACAACTGCAGGATCACTTAACAGGTCCTAACATCTTGTGAGAATCTAGCAATACAACCTAGAGCACAACTACATCCCCCACTCCAAATTGCTAGTCTCCAGGACTTGTGCGATTACACCAGGCTACGCACAAGGACAGAGCAGCTCCGGGACAAATACGTGCAGACACCCGTGACAAATACGTGCAGACACCTGTGACACGGGACAGGACGAGACAAACGAGGGGACACAACAAGGAGAAAAAAAACCTGGGCAGGAAAAATGGCCACAAGGACCGAGAGAATGTGGAAGGGGATGACCTAGGGGAGATGGAGAGCCAGCCGATGAGGCTCAGAGAAGCCTGCAGGAAGAAGACGCTAAGAAAATGATGTCTCTCAAGAACTGCACAAGCAGACGCCTGAGAAGCCTGTCCTAAGAATGATCTACCCAGCCGGGCAGTCTCCCAAGTCCTAAGCCGCTGCAATGGATCCTTGCGGCACGCAGCTGTCCCTACTGCTCAGAACGAGACATTAAAAGACATCTGACTGCGTGCTGTTAAAGAGAGATGTGATTGTGACGCCTGTCCGGACTCCCGAGTCAAAAGGCCTGTGGCATCGGTGCCGGGCTGAGGAAAGCAAAGATCACGGCTGCCAAGACGCCGCTCAGACAGCTAAGGTAAAAAGGACATGTGACACAACAGACCCAAACGACACACAATGCACAGGAGACAAGTGACACGACACAGACCGGAACTGCTCTGCCCTGCGCGCCTCAGCACTGAGATCAAAAGGGATGCTTTGCCTTTAGGTGGCCTAAGGAGGCACTTCTTAGACATCCCCATCTCCAAAACAGACTCCAAAATCCCTCCCAGGCAGTCCCCACCCAGCACCCCGCTTTCCTCCCCTCAGTGCGTCAGAGCCCTCCACTTATCTCGCACGTATCTGGCCATGGAAATCCCTGTCGAGTGCAAAAGAAGGCACCCTTCCCCGTCCGGGAAGTTCTGGCTGCCACCAGGATCTTATCTCTTCCAGAGGGCTCTGGAGTGTAGAAAACCCGGTCCTTCCGCCGCCTGATGACAGGGGCTTAGCATACCCCGAGTGGATGGTCTAACGCATGCAAATGAGAAGGGATGGTTAGAGTTGCACCAGAAACTGAGACCTGAGGGAGAGCAACTGTTTCTGTGCACTGCTCACCTGGCATACTTGACCTTTACTACTGCTGTCTGCCTGGACTTCCTAATAATAACGACAAAGAAGAATGCTTTAACATAATCACCATTGATGCTTCCCCTGCAAACTCAAACAAAGACTTACCTGCACATAGGAACCCCCCACGATAACTCCTAACCAGGTTCCTTGCTCACTCCCCCTCTCCTAGTCACATTCCTCAGCTCATCTGAAGCCTCAATCTCAAACATTACCTTTGACACAGGGCAGATCCCTTTTGTGACACGATGAATGTGCCAAAAATATGTTGTACGTGACACAACCTGGAATTACAGGAATTGTGCTCCTCCTAAGGAAAAAAAAAAACCACATAGCAACAAGATCAGAAATTACAAAAGCACCTTACCCCCCCTGAATGCACACCCCAAAATCATGACCTTAAATACTCCCTGTGTTCAATGTTGTTTTTTCCACAGTATCTTCAAAGCCTCTGTTGTTTTGGATGCCCTGTCTGATGTACTGTCTGAAAACAAGCTGAGGCAAGCTGAAGAAGCCTCTTCACTGAAGTAAGAGGAGAGCTCTTATCCCAGCCGATCCCAGAGAGGGAATGAAGCCCCTTAGCAAAACCTGGGGTTAATATACCCCTGATTGTGCCCCGCCTCTCATTCCCACAATGCCTGGGAAAGGGTAGGGGCCAAATCCCACAGGGTATAAAAGACCTCCGAGCAGCTGCAGCTGTTTGGCTCCTCTGACTTGAATTCAAGGGGAGTAAAGGGTGTGATACAGAAGGCCTGACAGAGCTCTCTTTTTTGCTTCAACTACTTAGACCAAAAGGACAGAAAACTGGTAAGAAAAAAAACCTTTTTGTTTAGGCAGTGTAGCTAAATAAGTTGGGTAATTTGTGGTTCTTTTATGTAATTATTTCTCAGTGGCCACTAAGTAATACTCTATGTTTGACTAAGTAGAGCAAAGAAGAATGCTAGTTATATGAATGATCTAAGTCTCCTTGGGACTACTAATTAGGACTATCTACATTATAAGTAAAAATAAGAACAATAATTGTCTCCCGGGCAGCATAAAGGTTAAGTACCTGCCAGGCTCGCCTTCCTCTGAGATATTTACTCCTAGGGCACAGAAAGAAGTGCCCTGGAAGGTAGTTTTAAAACCTTAAAAAACTGAAAAAGACAGGGTCTTCTTCAAGTGAACCCCTTAAAATTAGGAAATGGGGCAATTACCTCCATTGAAACTGATACCATGGCAAATAAATGGCTTCTATCCTTTAAGTTAATCTCCTAAAATATTGGGAAAAGAGGGGTTTTCCTTACTTTAAGTCTCTCCAGTGATGAAGAAAGAGGGATTTGCCCCTCAATCCAAATGCTTAAGAAGGAGGGACAGCTGGGCTTCTCCCTCCCTGGAAGCCTTAAGACAACAAAAAGGGGGCAGTTACCCTTGATTCAAACCCATAAACAACATTGTCAAAGTTTTCCCCTTCTATTTAAACTGTAACATAAAGGAAAATGGGGATTCCCTGTCAATTAACACCCCTAACATCATAAACAAGGCACAGGATCTTTCAATTAAGACCATTAAAATTACAGGGGAAGCAGATTCCCTCATCATTTGAATACAAGAAATAATGGAAAAGGAAGCTTTTCCCCTCCATATAAACCCCTTTTCTCCTAAAAACCCCTCGCTTTTCTGGGAGTGCTGTGGAAAATCTGGGTGGTCTAGGAAGTGACTGACACAATAAGAGGGGAAAGTTAAAAGCTCTCCCCTGAAAACCCACATGCTGCCCGGCCTGCTCAGGTGGTGCCCCTTGGCAAGAGGGCTCTTCCCTCGGCATGTTCTCAAAGGGCTGGTCTGTGCCCAGGTGGGTCCAGCTGTGCCCCAGTCCCTGCTGGATGTTCCTAACATCGTTCATGGAAGGATGCTTGCGATAGCCCTCTTAGCCCCTTTGGACAAGCAGCTCCCTCAGCAGGTGAGCCTGCATAACCCTCTGAAAGTAGCTGGTCACATGGGGGGCTGCTATACCTTGGACTGGGAGATGAGTTGAAGACAAGTCCTGTGGGGAGTTCTGTCCCCTACACAGCCCTTCAACTGCCCCTTAAACAATGTGGGGCAAGACTTAGCTTTCTAAGGAAATTAAAAGTCTTTCCTGCGTGCCCCTATCCAAACAGGCATTCTACTTCCAAAACTTCAGACAGTGAACCACTTCTCACAGACCAAAGCTGTCAACACCAAGAGTACTTGCTGCCCTTCGACCACCACGTGCCTCTTGTGAGCAGACATCGACAAACAGCAGAGGTAAGTTTCATTTTAGAAGGAAAAAAGCCAGGGTTTGTGTTGAGGAATCTGTGGCCCTAAGTGACCTACTGCCTCCACCAGTTTCGAACGGTGAAGGAATTCTACATGATAGGAGATAGCCCCAAAAATAACTCATGCTGCACTGGCACCAAAAAGGACCTCCTGCAAACCAATATCATGAACGTGGGCTGGTGAAATCTGTTTCGCAGGGAAAAGGGCTGGTCTTTGTCCCCAGGGGCTGTGGCCCTGAGTGGCCGGCTGCCTGCAAAAGATCCGAACGGACGAGGATATGTCCCAGACCCAACCTGCCCCCACCTCAAACCTGTGCTGCCCTGAAAGTCCCAAGGGAACCCTACAAACTGACATCAGGAACCTGGGCTGGCCACTTTTCTTTCCCAGGGAAAAGGGCCGGTCTTTGTCTCCAGGGGCTGTGGCCGGCTGAGTGGCCGGCTGCCTGCAAAATATCCGAACGGACGAGGATATGTCCCAGACCCAACCTGCCCCCACCTCAAACCTGTGCTTCCCTGACAGTCCCAAGGGAACCCTACAAACTGATATCAGGAACCCGGGCTGCTGAGTTTGGTTTCACCAGTAGATATCTTTCATTTTTGACCCGGTCCCAGCACTCCTCCTGGGGCCTCACTCCCCGAGTGTTTTTTTGCCTCTTCCATTTCCAAACACCACAGTATTTCTCTGAGACCCCATCTACCACCCGCAAGTACTCAGGGTTTTGTTTTTTTTTTTGTGCCAAATGCCTCTTGGAAACTGACAGTATGAAACTTGGCTCTTGGTTTTTTCTGTGCTGGATTTCTCCTGTAGAAAGCTGCCAGCATGTAACCCTTACCACAACCACTTCGCTGGGCCCAGAAATCACAGCCTTCAGACCAGCAGTGTAGGACCCTGCCCACTGCCCCTCCACTGGCACCTTTCCAAAGCCTTCCGCTACATTCCAGTAATACTCCGCATTTCCAGCGGCCAGCCTGTCTGACCCTCTTCCTGACCCTAAAAGTGTGCTAAGGAATTCTAAAATAGCCCTTAGGAAGGTGTAACAATACCCTAAAAGACACCAGAAAAGTCCTAAAAAGCCTTCCAAAATCCCCTAAATATTCCTAATAGTCCTGCAAAAAAAACTCAAGGAAACCTGCTCAGCCTCCAAACCCTGCCTGTTGCTCTCTAGCCCACAGATGTCATCCCTACCTTTTTGCAGTGGGTCCTGTTGTGCTCTGAGGGTTCTGTCGTTGTCCTGGTGTGAGGGTCGCTGCCTTGTCCCAGCGGGAGGGTTCCGGTGTGGTCTCGCTGTTTGGGTTGCTGTGTGGTGCTGCTGCTGTCAGGGGTGAAAAGGGAAAAGGCTGTTGTTAGGGGGGCTGCTTAGGCTGAGGTTAGGGCTGGGCTCAGGAGTGGTGCACCTGTACCCTAACTTGCCTCCTAAGCTGTACCCTGTAGCCCTCATCTCCACTGCACTGCCCAGCCCTCAAGCCCTCGCCCTTTACCCCTCAAGCCCTCCCTCTGCCCCCCAGCCCTCAGGCTCTGTGTGTCACCCTCCAGCCCCCCCTTTGCCCCTCAGCTCCTGTGGGTCACCCTTAATCCCTCTCCTTTGCCCCTCAGCCCCCAGCTTCTCTGTGTCACCCTCCAGCTGCCCCTGACCCCCTCAGCATCTCTGTGTCACCCACTGTCCCCTCTCCCTGTCCCTCCCTCAGCTCCCAGCCTCTGTCACCCTCAAGCCCCTCAAGCTGCCCCTCAGCCTCTATGTGCCGTGCCATGAAAAGACCCTAAAAACATAAAAATTCCCTAAAAAACCCTCATCTTCAAAATGTCCTAAGAGCCCCACAGAAACACAAAAATAGCCTCAGAATACCCTTAAAATACAAGTAAAATACCCTACTTTTAAAAAAAACCCTAAAACACCCTTAAAAATCCCTAAAGAACCTTTTAAAAAGCACTAAATATTCCTAAAAGAGCTCTAATAATACCCCAAAAATCCTTAAAATGCCCTGATAAGACCCTAAACAGACCTAAAAGCTTCCTCAATAAACCTAAAAATACCCTAGTCCTAAGAGTCCTCCACATACCCCCAATAGTCCTAAAAAAGCCCTAAATATTTTTAAATAGTCCTAGGAAAGCACCCCCCCCCCAAAAAAAAAAAAAAAAAAAAAAAACCTATAAGTTCTAATTAGTACTAAGAAAGCCCTTAAAATACCCTAAAAAAATCTTTTAAAAGCCCTGAAAAAGCCCTAAAAGTATCCTAAATATTCCCAGAAAAATCCTAAAAAGCACCTGCAAAAAAAAAAAAGCCCCTAAAATATCCTTTAAAAGCCCTAAAAAAACCCTAAAAAAGTGCTCAGTCCCCAAGCTCTACCGGTCACTCTCTAGCCAGCAAACATCATCCCCGCCTTTTAATTAGGGTCACTGCCTGCAGCTGCTGGCAGGGTTCTGGGGCTGTCCCAGCATTAGGCTCGCTGCCTGCAGCTGCTGTTGGGGAAAACTGGTGTTCTAGGGGTGCTGTTTAGGGTGAGCTTAGGGTTGGGCTGAGGGCTGCTGCTGTACCCTAACCCTTCCTGGTACCCTGTGTCCTGTCCTTCCTACCCCTAACCCTCAGTGTCAGCTCTCCACCTGTCAAGTCCCCCCCCTCTTTGCCCCTCAGCCCACAATGTCTGTGTGTCACCCCAAGCCCCCGACACTGTCCTGTGGCCCCCTAACCTCCACCGTGCACACTCCACCTGGGTAGGGGTGATTTTAAAAGTGAGGTTAAGGGTGGTGTGAGGGCTGATAAACCTGACACATCAGACACCCCCCACTTTGTCCCTCAAGGCAGCCCCTGCCACTCAGCCTCCTTGTGTCACCCTCAAGTTCCCACCGCAGCCTCTAAGCGTCTCTGTGCCAGCCTGGAGCCCCCCTTTTTACTCCTAAAGACCCCTTCTGCCTCTCAGCTGCCCCCACGTTCTGTGTCACCTCCAGCCCCCTCCCCTCAGCCCCAGGTGCCTTTGTGACACAGCACAGCACACAGATGTGGTCCCTGCCTGTTTTATTTGGGTGTTGTCCTGCTGTGAGGGCCGCACTATCCCCACGAGTCCAGGCTCCCAAGTGCTGCTGCAGGGAGTCGCAGGTGGGCAGTGGGGAGTAAAGGGGTGGAGAAGGGGCCGGCTGGGGAGGGGTGAAGGGAGGAGAGAGGGTGGGGAAGGGGCGGGCTGGAAGTACAGGTAGTGGTGAGGGGTGGAGACGGGGACACAGCAGAACAGGGCTGAGGGGAGGAGGGGAGGGGGCACCCCATACATCCCAGACCAAAGCTACAGCACAAGACAATTCGGAATGCAGGGGCAATGCCGAACACCAGCTAAAACCTGACATCAGGAACCTGGGGGGGGTGAGATTTCTTTCCCAGGGAAAAGGGCCGGTCTTTGTCTCCAGGGGCTGTGGCCCTGAGTGGCCGGCTGCCTGCAAAATAGCCGAACGGACGAGGATATGTCCCCGACCCAACCTGCCCCCACCTCAAACCTGTGCTGCCCTGACAGTCCCAAGGGAACCCTACAAACTGACATCAGGAACCTGCCCCATCCCGCCTAAGCCCCGCCCCCTCCGCCTAAGCCCTGCCAATCTCGCATAAGCACCGCCCCCTCCCGCCTAAGCACCGCCCCCTCCGGCCTAAGCTCCGCCCTCCGGCCTAAGCCCCGCCCCCACCGGCCCAAGCCCCGCCCCCCACCGGCCCAAGCCCCGCCCCCTCCGGCCCAAGCCACGCCCCCTCCCGCCTAAGCCCCACCCCTCCGGACCAAGCCCCGCCCCCCTCCGGCCTAAGCCCGTCCCCCTCCCGCCCAAGCCCCGCCCCCTCCGGACTAAACAACGCCCCCTCCGGCATAGGCCCCGCCCCCTCCAGCCTAAGCACCGCCCCCTCCGACCTAAGCCACACCCCCTCCGCCTAAGCACCGCCCCCTCCCGCCTAAGCCCCGCCCCTTCCGACCCAAGCCCCGCCCCCCTCCGACCCGAGTCCCGGCCCCCTCCCGCCCAAGCCCCGCCCCCCTTCCCGCCTAAGCCCCGCCCCCTCCGGCCCAATCCACGCCCCCTCCCGACAAGCCCCGCCTCCTCCGGCATGAACCCCGCCCCTTCCAGCCCAAGCTCCGCCCCCCCTCCCGCCTATGCCCCGCCCCCTCCCGCCTAAGCCCCGCCCCCCTCCGGCCCAAGCCCCGCCCCCTCCCGCCCAAGCCCCGCCCCCTCCGGCCTAAGCCCCTTTCCCAGGGAAAAGGGCCGGTCTTTGTCTCCAGGGGCTGTGGCCCTGAGTGGCCGGCTGCCTGCAAAATATCCGAACGGACGAGGATATGTCCCCGACCCAACCTGCCCCCACCTCAAACCTGTGCTGCCCTGAAAGTCCTAAGGGAACCCTACAAACTGACATCAGGAACCTGGGCTGGCCACTTTTCTTTCCCAGGGAAAAGGGCCGGTCTTTGTCTCCAGGGGCTGTGGCCCTGAGTGGCCGGCTGCCTGCAAAATATCCGAACGGACGAGGATATGTCCCAGACCCAACCTGCCCCCACCTCAAACCTGTGCTGCCCTGACAGTCCTAAGGGAACCCTACAAACTGACATCAGGAACCTGGGCTGGCCACTTTTCTTTCCCAGGGAAAAGGGCCGGTCTTTGTCTCCAGGGGCTGAGGCCCTGAGTGGCCGGCTGCCTGCAAAAGATCCGAACGGACGAGGATATGTCCCAGACCCAACCTGCCCCCACCTCAAACCTGTGCTGCCCTGAAAGTCCTAAGGGAACCCTACAAACTGACATCAGGAAGCTGGGCTGGCCACTTTTCTTTCCCAGGGAAAAGGGCCGGTCTTTGTCTCCAGGGGCTGTGGCCCTGAGTGGCCGGCTGCCTGCAAAATATCCGAACGGACGAGGATATGTCCCAGACCCAACCTGCCCCCACCTCAAACCTGTGCTGCCCTGACAGTCCCAAGGGAACCCTACAAACTGACATCAGGAACCTGGGCTGGCCACTTTTCTTTCCCAGGGAAAAGGGCCGGTCTTTGTCTCCAGGGGCAGAGGCCCTGAGTGGCCGGCTGCCTGCAAAATATCTGAACGGACGAGGACATGTCCCAGACCCAACCTGCCCCCACCTCAAACCTGTGCTGCCCTGAAAGTCCCAAGGGAACCCTACAAACTGACATCAGGAAGCTGGGCTGGCCACTTTTCTTTCCCAGGGAAAAGGGCCGGTCTTTGTCTCCAGGGGCTGTGGCCCTGAGTGGCCCTGAGTGGCCGGCTGCCTGCAAAATATCCGAACGGACGAGGATATGTCCCAGACCCAACCTGCCCCCACCTCAAACCTGTGCTGCCCTGAAAGTCCTAAGGGAACCCTACAAACTGACATCAGGAACCTGGGCTGGCCACTTTTCTTTCCCAGGGAAAAGGGCCGGTCTTTGTCTCCAGGGGCTGTGGCCCTGAGTGGCCGGCTGCCTGCAAAATATCCGAACGGACGAGGATATGTCCCAGACCCAACCTGCCCCCACCTCAAACCTGTGCTGCCCTGAAAGTCCTAAGGGAACCCTACAAACTGACATCAGGAAGCTGGGCTGGCCACTTTTCTTTCCCAGGGAAAAGGGCCGGTCTTTGTCTCCAGGGGCTGTGGCCCTGAGTGGCCCTGAGTGGCCGGCTGCCTGCAAAATATCCGAACGGACGAGGATATGTCCCAGACCCAACCTGCCCCCACCTCAAACCTGTGCTGCCCTGAAAGTCCTAAGGGAACCCTACAAACTGACATCAGGAACCTGGGCTGGCCACTTTTCTTTCCCAGGGAAAAGGGCCGGTCTTTGTCTCCAGGGGCTGTGGCCCTGAGTGGCCGGCTGCCTGCAAAATATCCGAACGGACGAGGATATGTCCCAGACCCAACCTGCCCCCACCTCAAACCTGTGCTGCCCTGAAAGTCCTAAGGGAACCCTAAAAACTGACATCAGGAACCTGGGCTGGCCACTTTTCTTTCCCAGGGAAAAGGGCCGGTCTTTGTCTCCAGGGGCTGTGGCCCTGAGTGGCCGGCTGCCTGCAAAATATCCGAACGGACGAGGATATGTCCCAGACCCAACCTGCCCCCACCTCAAACCTGTGCTGCCCTGACAGTCCCAAGGAAACCCTACAAACTGACATCAGGAAGCTGGGCTGGCCACTTTTCTTTCCCAGGGAAAAGGGCCGGTCTTTGTCTCCAGGGGCTGTGGCCCTGAGTGGCCGGCTGCCTGCAAAATATCCGAACGGACGAGGATATGTCCCAGACCCAACCTGCCCCCACCTCAAACCTGTGCTGCCCTGAAAGTCCTAAGGGAACCCTACAAACTGACATCAGGAACCTGGGCTGGCCACTTTTCTTTCCCAGGGAAAAGGGCCGGTCTTTGTCTCCAGGGGCTGTGGCCCTGAGTGGCCGGCTGCCTGCAAAATATCCGAACGGACGAGGATATGTCCCAGACCCAACCTGCCCCCACCTCAAACCTGTGCTGCCCTGAAAGTCCTAAGGGAACCCTACAAACTGACATCAGGAACCTGGGCTGGCCACTTTTCTTTCCCAGGGAAAAGGGCCGGTCTTTGTCTCCAGGGGCTGTGGCCCTGAGTGGCCGGCTGCCTGCAAAATATCCGAACGGACGAGGATATGTCCCAGACCCAACCTGCCCCCACCTCAAACCTGTGCTGCCCTGAAAGTCCTAAGGGAACCCTACAAACTGACATCAGGAAGCTGGGCTGGCCACTTTTCTTTCCCAGGGAAAAGGGCCGGTCTTTGTCTCCAGGGGCTGTGGCCCTGAGTGGCCGGCTGCCTGCAAAATATCCGAACGGACGAGGATATGTCCCAGACCCAACCTGCCCCCACCTCAAACCTGTGCTGCCCTGAAAGTCCTAAAGGAACCCTACAAACTGACATCAGGAACCTGGGCTGGCCACTTTTCTTTCCCAGGGAAAAGGGCCGGTCTTTGTCTCCAGGGGCTGTGGCCCTGAGTGGCCGGCTGCCTGCAAAATATCCGAACGGACGAGGATATGTCCCAGACCCAACCTGCCCCCACCTCAAACCTGTGCTGCCCTGACAGTCCCAAGGAAACCCTACAAACTGACATCAGGAACCTGGGCTGGCCACTTTTCTTTCCCAGGGAAAAGGGCCGGTCTTTGTCTCCAGGGGCTGAGGCCCTGAGTGGCCGGCTGCCTGCAAAATATCTGAACGGACGAGGATATGTCCCAGACCCAACCTGCCCCCACCTCAAACCTGTGCTGCCCTGACAGTCCCAAGGGAACCCTACAAACTGACATCAGGAAGCTGGGCTGGCCACTTTTCTTTCCCAGGGAAAAGGGCCGGTCTTTGTCTCCGGGGGCTGTGGCCCTGAGTGGCCGGCTGCCTGCAAAATATCCGAACGGACGAGGATATGTCCCAGACCCAACCTGCCCCCACCTCAAACCTGTGCTGCCCTGACAGTCCCAAGGGAACCCTACAAACTGACATCAGGAACCTGGGCTGGCCACTTTTCTTTCCCAGGGAAAAGGGCCGGTCTTTGTCTCCAGGGGCTGTGGCCCTGAGTGGCCGGCTGCCTGCAAAATATCCGAACGGACGAGGATATGTCCCAGACCCAACCTGCCCCCACCTCAAACCTGTGCTGCCCTGAAAGTCCTAAGGGAACCCTACAAACTGACATCAGGAAGCTGGGCTGGCCACTTTTCTTTCCCAGGGAAAAGGGCCGGTCTTTGTCTCCAGGGGCTGTGGCCCTGAGTGCCCGGCTGCCTGCAAAATATCCGAACGGACGAGGATATGTCCCAGACCCAACCTGCCCCCACCTCAAACCTGTGCTGCCCTGAAAGTCCTAAGGGAACCCTACAAACTGACATCAGGAAGCTGGGCTGGCCACTTTTCTTTCCCAGGGAAAAGGGCCGGTCTTTGTCTCCAGGGGCTGTGGCCCTGAGTGGCCGGCTGCCTGCAAAATATCCGAACGGACGAGGATATGTCCCAGACCCAACCTGCCCCCACCTCAAACCTGTGCTGCCCTGAAAGTCCTAAGGGAACCCTACAAACTGACATCAGGAAGCTGGGCTGGCCACTTTTCTTTCCCAGGGAAAAGGGCTGGTCTTTGTCTCCAGGGGCTGTGGCCCTGAGTGGCCGGCTGCCTGCAAAATATCCGAACGGACGAGGATATGTCCCAGACCCAACCTGCCCCCACCTCAAACCTGTGCTGCCCTGAAAGTCCTAAGGGAACCCTACAAACTGACATCAGGAAGCTGGGCTGGCCACTTTTCTTTCCCAGGGAAAAGGGCCGGTCTTTGTCTCCAGGGGCTGTGGCCCTGAGTGGCCGGCTGCCTGCAAAATATCCGAACGGACGAGGATATGTCCCAGACCCAACCTGCCCCCACCTCAAACCTGTGCTGCCCTGAAAGTCCTAAGGGAACCCTACAAACTGACATCAGGAAGCTGGGCTGGCCACTTTTCTTTCCCAGGGAAAAGGGCTGGTCTTTGTCTCCAGGGGCTGTGGCCCTGAGTGGCCGGCTGCCTGCAAAATATCCGAACGGACGAGGATATGTCCCAGACCCAACCTGCCCCCACCTCAAACCTGTGCTGCCCTGAAAGTCCTAAGGGAACCCTACAAACTGACATCAGGAACCTGGGCTGGCCATTTTTCTTTCCCAGGGAAAAGGGCCGGTGTTTGTCTCCAGGGGCTGTGGCCCTGAGTGGCCGGCTGCCTGCAAAATATCCGAACGGACGAGGATATGTCCCAGACCCAACCTGCCCCCACCTCAAACCTGTGCTGCCCTGAAAGTCCTAAGGGAACCCTACAAACTGACATCAGGAAGCTGGGCTGGCCACTTTTCTTTCCCAGGGAAAAGGGCCGGTCTTTGTCTCCAGGGGCTGTGGCCCTGAGTGGCCGGCTGCCTGCAAAATATCCGAACGGACGAGGATATGTCCCAGACCCAACCTGCCCCCACCTCAAACCTGTGCTGCCCTGACAGTCCCAAGGGAACCCTACAAACTGACATCAGGAAGCTGGGCTGGCCACTTTTCTTTCCCAGGGAAAAGGGCCGGTCTTTGTCTCCAGGGGCTGTGGCCCTGAGTGGCCGGCTGCCTGCAAAATATCCGAACGGACGAGGATATGTCCCAGACCCAACCTGCCCCCACCTCAAACCTGTGCTGCCCTGAAAGTCCTAAGGGAACCCTACAAACTGACATCAGGAACCTGGGCTGGCCACTTTTCTTTCCCAGGGAAAAGGGCCGGTCTTTGTCTCCAGGGGCTGTGGCCCTGAGTGGCCGGCTGCCTGCAAAATATCCGAACGGACGAGGATATGTCCCAGACCCAACCTGCCCCCACCTCAAACCTGTGCTGCCCTGAAAGTCCTAAGGGAACCCTACAAACTGACATCAGGAAGCTGGGCTGGCCACTTTTCTTTCCCAGGGAAAAGGGCCGGTCTTTGTCTCCAGGGGCTGTGGCCCTGAGTGGCCGGCTGCCTGCAAAATATCTGAACGGACGAGGATATGTCCCAGACCCAACCTGCCCCCACCTCAAACCTGTGCTGCCCTGAAAGTCCTAAGGGAACCCTACAAACTGACATCAGGAACCTGGGCTGGCCACTTTTCTTTCCCAGGGAAAAGGGCCGGTGTTTGTCTCCAGGGGCTGTGGCCCTGAGTGGCCGGCTGCCTGCAAAATATCCGAACGGACGAGGATATGTCCCAGACCCAACCTGCCCCCACCTCAAACCTGTGCTGCCCTGAAAGTCCTAAGGGAACCCTACAAACTGACATCAGGAAGCTGGGCTGGCCACTTTTCTTTCCCAGGGAAAAGGGCCGGTCTTTGTCTCCAGGGGCTGTGGCCCTGAGTGGCCGGCTGCCTGCAAAATATCCGAACGGACGAGGATATGTCCCAGACCCAACCTGCCCCCACCTCAAACCTGTGCTGCCCTGAAAGTCCTAAGGGAACCCTACAAACTGACATCAGGAACCTGGGCTGGCCACTTTTCTTTCCCAGGGAAAAGGGCCGGTCTTTGTCTCCAGGGGCTGTGGCCCTGAGTGGCCGGCTGCCTGCAAAATATCCGAACGGACGAGGATATGTCCCAGACCCAACCTGTCCCCACCTCAAACCTGTGCTGCCCTGACAGTCCTAAGGGAACCCTACAAACTGACATCAGGAAGCTGGGCTGGCCACTTTTCTTTCCCAGGGAAAAGGGCCGGTCTTTGTCTCCAGGGGCTGTGGCCCTGAGTGGCCGGCTGCCTGCAAAATATCCGAACGGACGAGGATATGTCCCAGACCCAACCTGCCCCCACCTCAAACCTGTGCTGCCCTGACAGTCCCAAGGGAACCCTACAAACTGACATCAGGAAGCTGGGCTGGCCACTTTTCTTTCCCAGGGAAAAGGGCCGGTCTTTGTCTCCAGGGGCTGTGGCCCTGAGTGGCCGGCTGCCTGCAAAATATCCGAACGGATGAGGATATGTCCCAGACCCAACCTGCCCCCACCTCAAACCTGTGCTGCCCTGAAAGTCCTAAGGGAACCCTACAAACTGACATCAGGAAGCTGGGCTGGCCACTTTTCTTTCCCAGGGAAAAGGGCCGGTCTTTGTCTCCAGGGGCTGTGGCCGGCTGAGTGGCCCTGAGTGGCCGGCTGCCTGCAAAATATCCGAACGGACGAGGATATGTCCCAGACCCAACCTGCCCCCACCTCAAACCTGTGCTGCCCTGACAGTCCTAAGGGAACCCTACAAACTGACATCAGGAACCTGGGCTGGCCATTTTTCTTTCCCAGGGAAAAGGGCCAGTGTTTGTCTCCAGGGGCTGTGGCCCTGAGTGGCCGGCTGCCTGCAAAATATCCGAACGGACGAGGATATGTCCCAGACCCAACCTGCCCCCACCTCAAACCTGTGCTGCCCTGACAGTCCCAAGGGAACCCTACAAACTGACATCAGGAACCTGGGCTGGCCACTTTTCTTTCCCAGGGAAAAGGGCCGGTCTTTGTCTCCAGGGGCTGTGGCCCTGAGTGGCCGGCTGCCTGCAAAATATCCGAACGGACGAGGATATGTCCCAGACCCAACCTGCCCCCACCTCAAACCTGTGCTGCCCTGAAAGTCCTAAGGGAATCCTACAAACTGACATCAGGAACCTGGGCTGGCCACTTTTCTTTCCCAGGGAAAAGGGCCGGTCTTTGTCTCCAGGGGCTGTGGCCGGCTGAGTGGCCCTGAGTGGCCGGCTGCCTGCAAAATATCCGAACGGACGAGGATATGTCCCAGACCCAACCTGCCCCCACCTCAAACCTGTGCTGCCCTGAAAGTCCTAAGGGAACCCTACAAACTGACATCAGGAACCTGGGCTGGCCACTTTTCTTTCCCAGGGAAAAGGGCCGGTCTTTGTCTCCAGGGGCTGTGGCCCTGAGTGGCCGGCTGCCTGCAAAATATCCGAACGGACGAGGATATGTCCCAGACCCAACCTGCCCCCACCTCAAACCTGTGCTGCCCTGAAAGTCCTAAGGGAACCCTACAAACTGACATCAGGAACCTGGGCTGGCCACTTTTCTTTCCCAGGGAAAAGGGCCGGTCTTTGTCTCCAGGGGCTGTGGCCCTGAGTGGCCGGCTGCCTGCAAAATATCCGAACGGACGAGGATATGTCCCAGACCCAACCTGCCCCCACCTCAAACCTGTGCTGCCCTGAAAGTCCTAAGGGAACCCTACAAACTGACATCAGGAACCTGGGCTGGCCACTTTTCTTTCCCAGGGAAAAGGGCCGGTCTTTGTCTCCAGGGGCTGTGGCCCTGAGTGGCCGGCTGCCTGCAAAATATCCGAACGGACGAGGATATGTCCCAGACCCAACCTGCCCCCACCTCAAACCTGTGCTGCCCTGAAAGTCCTAAGGGAACCCTACAAACTGACATCAGGAACCTGGGCTGGCCACTTTTCTTTCCCAGGGAAAAGGGCCGGTCTTTGTCTCCAGGGGCTGTGGCCCTGAGTGGCCGGCTGCCTGCAAAATATCCGAACGGACGAGGATATGTCCCAGACCCAACCTGCCCCCACCTCAAACCTGTGCTGCCCTGAAAGTCCTAAGGGAACCCTACAAACTGACATCAGGAAGCTGGGCTGGCCACTTTTCTTTCCCAGGGAAAAGGGCCGGTCTTTGTCTCCAGGGGCTGTGGCCCTGAGTGGCCGGCTGCCTGCAAAATATCCGAACGGACGAGGATATGTCCCAGACCCAACCTGCCCCCACCTCAAACCTGTGCTGCCCTGAAAGTCCTAAAGGAACCCTACAAACTGACATCAGGAACCTGGGCTGGCCACTTTTCTTTCCCAGGGAAAAGGGCCGGTCTTTGTCTCCAGGGGCTGTGGCCCTGAGTGGCCGGCTGCCTGCAAAATATCCGAACGGACGAGGATATGTCCCAGACCCAACCTGCCCCCACCTCAAACCTGTGCTGCCCTGACAGTCCCAAGGAAACCCTACAAACTGACATCAGGAACCTGGGCTGGCCACTTTTCTTTCCCAGGGAAAAGGGCCGGTCTTTGTCTCCAGGGGCTGAGGCCCTGAGTGGCCGGCTGCCTGCAAAATATCTGAACGGACGAGGATATGTCCCAGACCCAACCTGCCCCCACCTCAAACCTGTGCTGCCCTGACAGTCCCAAGGGAACCCTACAAACTGACATCAGGAAGCTGGGCTGGCCACTTTTCTTTCCCAGGGAAAAGGGCCGGTCTTTGTCTCCAGGGGCTGTGGCCCTGAGTGGCCGGCTGCCTGCAAAATATCCGAACGGACGAGGATATGTCCCAGACCCAACCTGTCCCCACCTCAAACCTGTGCTGCCCTGACAGTCCTAAGGGAACCCTACAAACTGACATCAGGAAGCTGGGCTGGCCACTTTTCTTTCCCAGGGAAAAGGGCCGGTCTTTGTCTCCAGGGGCTGTGGCCCTGAGTGGCCGGCTGCCTGCAAAATATCCGAACGGACGAGGATATGTCCCAGACCCAACCTGCCCCCACCTCAAACCTGTGCTGCCCTGACAGTCCCAAGGGAACCCTACAAACTGACATCAGGAAGCTGGGCTGGCCACTTTTCTTTCCCAGGGAAAAGGGCCGGTCTTTGTCTCCAGGGGCTGTGGCCCTGAGTGGCCGGCTGCCTGCAAAATATCCGAACGGATGAGGATATGTCCCAGACCCAACCTGCCCCCACCTCAAACCTGTGCTGCCCTGAAAGTCCTAAGGGAACCCTACAAACTGACATCAGGAAGCTGGGCTGGCCACTTTTCTTTCCCAGGGAAAAGGGCCGGTCTTTGTCTCCAGGGGCTGTGGCCGGCTGAGTGGCCCTGAGTGGCCGGCTGCCTGCAAAATATCCGAACGGACGAGGATATGTCCCAGACCCAACCTGCCCCCACCTCAAACCTGTGCTGCCCTGACAGTCCTAAGGGAACCCTACAAACTGACATCAGGAACCTGGGCTGGCCATTTTTCTTTCCCAGGGAAAAGGGCCAGTGTTTGTCTCCAGGGGCTGTGGCCCTGAGTGGCCGGCTGCCTGCAAAATATCCGAACGGACGAGGATATGTCCCAGACCCAACCTGCCCCCACCTCAAACCTGTGCTGCCCTGACAGTCCCAAGGGAACCCTACAAACTGACATCAGGAACCTGGGCTGGCCACTTTTCTTTCCCAGGGAAAAGGGCCGGTCTTTGTCTCCAGGGGCTGTGGCCCTGAGTGGCCGGCTGCCTGCAAAATATCCGAACGGACGAGGATATGTCCCAGACCCAACCTGCCCCCACCTCAAACCTGTGCTGCCCTGAAAGTCCTAAGGGAATCCTACAAACTGACATCAGGAACCTGGGCTGGCCACTTTTCTTTCCCAGGGAAAAGGGCCGGTCTTTGTCTCCAGGGGCTGTGGCCGGCTGAGTGGCCCTGAGTGGCCGGCTGCCTGCAAAATATCCGAACGGACGAGGATATGTCCCAGACCCAACCTGCCCCCACCTCAAACCTGTGCTGCCCTGAAAGTCCTAAGGGAACCCTACAAACTGACATCAGGAACCTGGGCTGGCCACTTTTCTTTCCCAGGGAAAAGGGCCGGTCTTTGTCTCCAGGGGCTGTGGCCCTGAGTGGCCGGCTGCCTGCAAAATATCCGAACGGACGAGGATATGTCCCAGACCCAACCTGCCCCCACCTCAAACCTGTGCTGCCCTGAAAGTCCTAAGGGAACCCTACAAACTGACATCAGGAACCTGGGCTGGCCACTTTTCTTTCCCAGGGAAAAGGGCCGGTCTTTGTCTCCAGGGGCTGTGGCCCTGAGTGGCCGGCTGCCTGCAAAATATCCGAACGGACGAGGATATGTCCCAGACCCAACCTGCCCCCACCTCAAACCTGTGCTGCCCTGAAAGTCCTAAGGGAACCCTACAAACTGACATCAGGAACCTGGGCTGGCCACTTTTCTTTCCCAGGGAAAAGGGCCGGTCTTTGTCTCCAGGGGCTGTGGCCCTGAGTGGCCGGCTGCCTGCAAAATATCCGAACGGACGAGGATATGTCCCAGACCCAACCTGCCCCCACCTCAAACCTGTGCTGCCCTGAAAGTCCTAAGGGAACCCTACAAACTGACATCAGGAACCTGGGCTGGCCACTTTTCTTTCCCAGGGAAAAGGGCCGGTCTTTGTCTCCAGGGGCTGTGGCCCTGAGTGGCCGGCTGCCTGCAAAATATCCGAACGGACGAGGATATGTCCCAGACCCAACCTGCCCCCACCTCAAACCTGTGCTGCCCTGAAAGTCCTAAGGGAACCCTACAAACTGACATCAGGAAGCTGGGCTGGCCACTTTTCTTTCCCAGGGAAAAGGGCCGGTCTTTGTCTCCAGGGGCTGTGGCCCTGAGTGGCCGGCTGCCTGCAAAATATCCGAACGGACGAGGATATGTCCCAGACCCAACCTGCCCCCACCTCAAACCTGTGCTGCCCTGAAAGTCCTAAAGGAACCCTACAAACTGACATCAGGAACCTGGGCTGGCCACTTTTCTTTCCCAGGGAAAAGGGCCGGTCTTTGTCTCCAGGGGCTGTGGCCCTGAGTGGCCGGCTGCCTGCAAAATATCCGAACGGACGAGGATATGTCCCAGACCCAACCTGCCCCCACCTCAAACCTGTGCTGCCCTGACAGTCCCAAGGAAACCCTACAAACTGACATCAGGAACCTGGGCTGGCCACTTTTCTTTCCCAGGGAAAAGGGCCGGTCTTTGTCTCCAGGGGCTGAGGCCCTGAGTGGCCGGCTGCCTGCAAAATATCTGAACGGACGAGGATATGTCCCAGACCCAACCTGCCCCCACCTCAAACCTGTGCTGCCCTGACAGTCCCAAGGGAACCCTACAAACTGACATCAGGAAGCTGGGCTGGCCACTTTTCTTTCCCAGGGAAAAGGGCCGGTCTTTGTCTCCAGGGGCTGTGGCCCTGAGTGGCCGGCTGCCTGCAAAATATCCGAACGGACGAGGATATGTCCCAGACCCAACCTGCCCCCACCTCAAACCTGTGCTGCCCTGACAGTCCCAAGGGAACCCTACAAACTGACATCAGGAACCTGGGCTGGCCACTTTTCTTTCCCAGGGAAAAGGGCCGGTCTTTGTCTCCAGGGGCTGTGGCCCTGAGTGGCCGGCTGCCTGCAAAATATCCGAACGGACGAGGATATGTCCCAGACCCAACCTGCCCCCACCTCAAACCTGTGCTGCCCTGAAAGTCCTAAGGGAACCCTACAAACTGACATCAGGAAGCTGGGCTGGCCACTTTTCTTTCCCAGGGAAAAGGGCCGGTCTTTGTCTCCAGGGGCTGTGGCCCTGAGTGCCCGGCTGCCTGCAAAATATCCGAACGGACGAGGATATGTCCCAGACCCAACCTGCCCCCACCTCAAACCTGTGCTGCCCTGAAAGTCCTAAGGGAACCCTACAAACTGACATCAGGAACCTGGGCTGGCCACTTTTCTTTCCCAGGGAAAAGGGCCGGTGTTTGTCTCCAGGGGCTGTGGCCCTGAGTGGCCGGCTGCCTGCAAAATATCCGAACGGACGAGGATATGTCCCAGACCCAACCTGCCCCCACCTCAAACCTGTGCTGCCCTGAAAGTCCTAAGGGAACCCTACAAACTGACATCAGGAAGCTGGGCTGGCCACTTTTCTTTCCCAGGGAAAAGGGCCGGTCTTTGTCTCCAGGGGCTGTGGCCCTGAGTGGCCGGCTGCCTGCAAAATATCCGAACGGACGAGGATATGTCCCAGACCCAACCTGCCCCCACCTCAAACCTGTGCTGCCCTGAAAGTCCTAAGGGAACCCTACAAACTGACATCAGGAAGCTGGGCTGGCCACTTTTCTTTCCCAGGGAAAAGGGCCGGTCTTTGTCTCCAGGGGCTGTGGCCCTGAGTGGCCGGCTGCCTGCAAAATATCCGAACGGACGAGGATATGTCCCAGACCCAACCTGCCCCCACCTCAAACCTGTGCTGCCCTGAAAGTCCTAAGGGAACCCTACAAACTGACATCAGGAAGCTGGGCTGGCCACTTTTCTTTCCCAGGGAAAAGGGCCGGTATTTGTCTCCAGGGGCTGTGGCCCTGAGTGGCCGGCTGCCTGCAAAATATCCGAACGGACGAGGATATGTCCCAGACCCAACCTGCCCCCACCTCAAACCTGTGCTGCCCTGAAAGTCCTAAGGGAACCCTACAAACTGACATCAGGAACCTGGGCTGGCCATTTTTCTTTCCCAGGGAAAAGGGCCGGTCTTTGTCTCCAGGGGCTGTGGCCCTGAGTGGCCGGCTGCCTGCAAAATATCCGAACGGACGAGGATATGTCCCAGACCCAACCTGCCCCCACCTCAAACCTGTGCTGCCCTGAAAGTCCTAAGGGAACCCTACAAACTGACATCAGGAAGCTGGGCTGGCCACTTTTCTTTCCCAGGGAAAAGGGCCGGTCTTTGTCTCCAGGGGCTGTGGCCCTGAGTGGCCGGCTGCCTGCAAAATATCCGAACGGACGAGGATATGTCCCAGACCCAACCTGCCCCCACCTCAAACCTGTGCTGCCCTGACAGTCCCAAGGGAACCCTACAAACTGACATCAGGAAGCTGGGCTGGCCACTTTTCTTTCCCAGGGAAAAGGGCCGGTCTTTGTCTCCAGGGGCTGTGGCCCTGAGTGGCCGGCTGCCTGCAAAATATCCGAACGGACGAGGATATGTCCCAGACCCAACCTGCCCCCACCTCAAACCTGTGCTGCCCTGAAAGTCCTAAGGGAACCCTACAAACTGACATCAGGAACCTGGGCTGGCCACTTTTCTTTCCCAGGGAAAAGGGCCGGTCTTTGTCTCCAGGGGCTGTGGCCCTGAGTGGCCGGCTGCCTGCAAAATATCCGAACGGACGAGGATATGTCCCAGACCCAACCTGCCCCCACCTCAAACCTGTGCTGCCCTGAAAGTCCTAAGGGAACCCTACAAACTGACATCAGGAAGCTGGGCTGGCCACTTTTCTTTCCCAGGGAAAAGGGCCGGTCTTTGTCTCCAGGGGCTGTGGCCCTGAGTGGCCGGCTGCCTGCAAAATATCCGAACGGACGAGGATATGTCCCAGACCCAACCTGCCCCCACCTCAAACCTGTGCTGCCCTGAAAGTCCTAAGGGAACCCTACAAACTGACATCAGGAACCTGGGCTGGCCACTTTTCTTTCCCAGGGAAAAGGGCCGGTGTTTGTCTCCAGGGGCTGTGGCCCTGAGTGGCCGGCTGCCTGCAAAATATCCGAACGGACGAGGATATGTCCCAGACCCAACCTGCCCCCACCTCAAACCTGTGCTGCCCTGAAAGTCCTAAGGGAACCCTACAAACTGACATCAGGAAGCTGGGCTGGCCACTTTTCTTTCCCAGGGAAAAGGGCCGGTCTTTGTCTCCAGGGGCTGTGGCCCTGAGTGGCCGGCTGCCTGCAAAATATCCGAACGGACGAGGATATGTCCCAGACCCAACCTGCCCCCACCTCAAACCTGTGCTGCCCTGAAAGTCCTAAGGGAACCCTACAAACTGACATCAGGAACCTGGGCTGGCCACTTTTCTTTCCCAGGGAAAAGGGCCGGTCTTTGTCTCCAGGGGCTGTGGCCCTGAGTGGCCGGCTGCCTGCAAAATATCCGAACGGACGAGGATATGTCCCAGACCCAACCTGTCCCCACCTCAAACCTGTGCTGTCCTGACAGTCCTAAGGGAACCCTACAAACTGACATCAGGAAGCTGGGCTGGCCACTTTTCTTTCCCAGGGAAAAGGGCCGGTCTTTGTCTCCAGGGGCTGTGGCCCTGAGTGGCCGGCTGCCTGCAAAATATCCGAACGGACGAGGATATGTCCCAGACCCAACCTGCCCCCACCTCAAACCTGTGCTGCCCTGACAGTCCCAAGGGAACCCTACAAACTGACATCAGGAACCTGGGCTGGCCACTTTTCTTTCCCAGGGAAAAGGGCCGGTCTTTGTCTCCAGGGGCTGTGGCCCTGAGTGGCCGGCTGCCTGCAAAATATCCGAACGGATGAGGATATGTCCCAGACCCAACCTGCCCCCACCTCAAACCTGTGCTGCCCTGAAAGTCCTAAGGGAACCCTACAAACTGACATCAGGAAGCTGGGCTGGCCACTTTTCTTTCCCAGGGAAAAGGGCCGGTCTTTGTCTCCAGGGGCTGTGGCCGGCTGAGTGGCCCTGAGTGGCCGGCTGCCTGCAAAATATCCGAACGGACGAGGATATGTCCCAGACCCAACCTGCCCCCACCTCAAACCTGTGCTGCCCTGACAGTCCTAAGGGAACCCTACAAACTGACATCAGGAACCTGGGCTGGCCATTTTTCTTTCCCAGGGAAAAGGGCCAGTGTTTGTCTCCAGGGGCTGTGGCCCTGAGTGGCCGGCTGCCTGCAAAATATCCGAACGGACGAGGATATGTCCCAGACCCAACCTGCCCCCACCTCAAACCTGTGCTGCCCTGACAGTCCCAAGGGAACCCTACAAACTGACATCAGGAACCTGGGCTGGCCACTTTTCTTTCCCAGGGAAAAGGGCCGGTCTTTGTCTCCAGGGGCTGTGGCCCTGAGTGGCCGGCTGCCTGCAAAATATCCGAACGGACGAGGATATGTCCCAGACCCAACCTGCCCCCACCTCAAACCTGTGCTGCCCTGAAAGTCCTAAGGGAATCCTACAAACTGACATCAGGAACCTGGGCTGGCCACTTTTCTTTCCCAGGGAAAAGGGCCGGTCTTTGTCTCCAGGGGCTGTGGCCGGCTGAGTGGCCCTGAGTGGCCGGCTGCCTGCAAAATATCCGAACGGACGAGGATATGTCCCAGACCCAACCTGCCCCCACCTCAAACCTGTGCTGCCCTGAAAGTCCTAAGGGAACCCTACAAACTGACATCAGGAACCTGGGCTGGCCACTTTTCTTTCCCAGGGAAAAGGGCCGGTCTTTGTCTCCAGGGGCTGTGGCCCTGAGTGGCCGGCTGCCTGCAAAATATCCGAACGGACGAGGATATGTCCCAGACCCAACCTGCCCCCACCTCAAACCTGTGCTGCCCTGAAAGTCCTAAGGGAATCCTACAAACTGACATCAGGAACCTGGGCTGGCCACTTTTCTTTCCCAGGGAAAAGGGCCGGTCTTTGTCTCCAGGGGCTGTGGCCCTGAGTGGCCGGCTGCCTGCAAAATATCCGAACGGACGAGGATATGTCCCAGACCCAACCTGCCCCCACCTCAAACCTGTGCTGCCCTGAAAGTCCTAAGGGAACCCTACAAACTGACATCAGGAAGCTGGGCTGGCCACTTTTCTTTCCCAGGGAAAAGGGCCGGTCTTTGTCTCCAGGGGCTGTGGCCCTGAGTGGCCGGCTGCCTGCAAAATATCTGAACGGACGAGGATATGTCCCAGACCCAACCTGCCCCCACCTCAAACCTGTGCTGCCCTGAAAGTCCTAAGGGAACCCTACAAACTGACATCAGGAACCTGGGCTGGCCATTTTTCTTTCCCAGGGAAAAGGGCCGGTCTTTGTCTCCAGGGGCTGTGGCCCTGAGTGGCCGGCTGCCTGCAAAATATCCGAACGGACGAGGATATGTCCCAGACCCAACCTGCCCCCACCTCAAACCTGTGCTGCCCTGAAAGTCCTAAGGGAACCCTACAAACTGACATCAGGAAGCTGGGCTGGCCACTTTTCTTTCCCAGGGAAAAGGGCCGGTCTTTGTCTCCAGGGGCTGTGGCCGGCTGAGTGGCCGGCTGCCTGCAAAATATCCGAACGGACGAGGATATGTCCCAGACCCAACCTGCCCCCACCTCAAACCTGTGCTGCCCTGACAGTCCTAAGGGAACCCTACAAACTGACATCAGGAACCTGGGCTGGCCATTTTTCTTTCCCAGGGAAAAGGGCCGGTGTTTGTCTCCAGGGGCTGTGGCCCTGAGTGGCCGGCTGCCTGCAAAATATCCGAACGGACGAGGATATGTCCCAGACCCAACCTGCCCCCACCTCAAACCTGTGCTGCCCTGACAGTCCCAAGGGAACCCTACAAACTGACATCAGGAACCTGGGCTGGCCACTTTTCTTTCCCAGGGAAAAGGGCCGGTCTTTGTCTCCAGGGGCTGTGGCCCTGAGTGGCCGGCTGCCTGCAAAATATCCGAACGGATGAGGATATGTCCCAGACCCAACCTGCCCCCACCTCAAACCTGTGCTGCCCTGAAAGTCCTAAGGGAACCCTACAAACTGACATCAGGAACCTGGGCTGGCCACTTTTCTTTCCCAGGGAAAAGGGCCGGTCTTTGTCTCCAGGGGCTGTGGCCGGCTGAGTGGCCCTGAGTGGCCGGCTGCCTGCAAAATATCTGAACGGACGAGGATATGTCCCAGACCCAACCTGCCCCCACCTCAAACCTGTGCTGCCCTGACAGTCCTAAGGGAACCCTACAAACTGACATCAGGAAGCTGGGCTGGCCATTTTTCTTTCCCAGGGAAAAGGGCCAGTGTTTGTCTCCAGGGGCTGTGGCCCTGAGTGGCCGGCTGCCTGCAAAATATCCGAACGGACGAGGATATGTCCCAGACCCAACCTGCCCCCACCTCAAACCTGTGCTGGCCTGGCAGTCCCAAGGGAACCCTACAAACTGACATCAGGAACCTGGGCTGGCCACTTTTCTTTCCCAGGGAAAAGGGCCGGTCTTTGTCTCCAGGGGCTGTGGCCCTGAGTGCCCGGCTGCCTGCAAAATATCCGAACGGACGAGGATATGTCCCAGACCCAACCTGCCCCCACCTCAAACCTGTGCTGCCCTGAAAGTCCTAAGGGAATCCTACAAACTGACATCAGGAAGCTGGGCTGGCCACTTTTCTTTCCCAGGGAAAAGGGCCGGTCTTTGTCTCCAGGGGCTGTGGCCCTGAGTGGCCGGCTGCCTGCAAAATATCCGAACGGACGAGGATATGTCCCAGACCCAACCTGCCCCCACCTCAAACCTGTGCTGCCCTGAAAGTCCTAAGGGAACCCTACAAACTGACATCAGGAACCTGGGCTGGCCACTTTTCTTTCCCAGGGAAAAGGGCCGGTCTTTGTCTCCAGGGCCTGTGGCCCTGAGTGGCCGGCTGCCTGCAAAATATCCGAACGGACGAGGATATGTCCCAGACCCAACCTGCCCCCACCTCAAACCTGTGCTGCCCTGAAAGTCCTAATGGAACCCTACAAACTGACATCAGGAACCTGGGCTGGCCACTTTTCTTTCCCAGGGAAAAGGGCCGGTCTTTGTCTCCAGGGGCAGAGGCCCTGAGTGGCCGGCTGCCTGCAATATATCTGAACGGACGAGGATATGTCCCAGACCCAACCTGCCCCCACCTCAAACCTGTGCTGCCCTGACAGTCCCAAGGGAACCCTACAAACTGACATCAGGAAGCTGGGCTGGCCACTTTTCTTTCCCAGGGAAAAGGGCCGGTCTTTGTCTCCAGGGGCTGTGGCCGGCTGAGTGGCCCTGAGTGGCCGGCTGCCTGCAAAATATCCGAACGGACGAGGATATGTCCCAGACCCAACCTGCCCCCACCTCAAACCTGTGCTGCCCTGAAAGTCCTAAGGGAACCCTACAAACTGACATCAGGAAGCTGGGCTGGCCACTTTTCTTTCCCAGGGAAAAGGGCCGGTCTTTGTCTCCAGGGGCTGTGGCCCTGAGTGGCCGGCTGCCTGCAAAATATCCGAACGGACGAGGATATGTCCCAGACCCAACCTGCCCCCACCTCAAACCTGTGCTGCCCTGAAAGTCCTAAGGGAACCCTACAAACTGACATCAGGAAGCTGGGCTGGCCACTTTTCTTTCCCAGGGAAAAGGGCCGGTCTTTGTCTCCAGGGGCTGTGGCCCTGAGTGGCCGGCTGCCTGCAAAATATCCGAACGGACGAGGATATGTCCCAGACCCAACCTGCCCCCACCTCAAACCTGTGCTGCCCTGACAGTCCCAAGGGAACCCTACAAACTGACATCAGGAAGCTGGGCTGGCCACTTTTCTTTCCCAGGGAAAAGGGCCGGTCTTTGTCTCCAGGGGCTGTGGCCCTGAGTGGCCGGCTGCCTGCAAAATATCCGAACGGACGAGGATATGTCCCAGACCCAACCTGCCCCCACCTCAAACCTGTGCTGCCCTGAAAGTCCTAAGGGAACCCTACAAACTGACATCAGGAAGCTGGGCTGGCCACTTTTCTTTCCCAGGGAAAAGGGCCGGTCTTTGTCTCCAGGGGCTGTGGCCCTGAGTGGCCGGCTGCCTGCAAAATATCCGAACGGACGAGGATATGTCCCAGACCCAACCTGCCCCCACCTCAAACCTGTGCTGCCCTGAAAGTCCTAAGGGAACCCTACAAACTGACATCAGGAAGCTGGGCTGGCCACTTTTCTTTCCCAGGGAAAAGGGCCGGTCTTTGTCTCCAGGGGCTGTGGCCCTGAGTGGCCGGCTGCCTGCAAAATATCCGAACGGACGAGGATATGTCCCAGACCCAACCTGTCCCCACCTCAAACCTGTGCTGCCCTGACAGTCCTAAGGGAACCCTACAAACTGACATCAGGAAGCTGGGCTGGCCACTTTTCTTTCCCAGGGAAAAGGGCCGGTCTTTGTCTCCAGGGGCTGTGGCCCTGAGTGGCCGGCTGCCTGCAAAATATCCGAACGGACGAGGATATGTCCCAGACCCAACCTGCCCCCACCTCAAACCTGTGCTGCCCTGACAGTCCCAAGGGAACCCTACAAACTGACATCAGGAACCTGGGCTGGCCACTTTTCTTTCCCAGGGAAAAGGGCCGGTCTTTGTCTCCAGGGGCTGTGGCCCTGAGTGGCCGGCTGCCTGCAAAATATCCGAACGGATGAGGATATGTCCCAGACCCAACCTGCCCCCACCTCAAACCTGTGCTGCCCTGAAAGTCCTAAGGGAACCCTACAAACTGACATCAGGAAGCTGGGCTGGCCACTTTTCTTTCCCAGGGAAAAGGGCCGGTCTTTGTCTCCAGGGGCTGTGGCCGGCTGAGTGGCCCTGAGTGGCCGGCTGCCTGCAAAATATCCGAACGGACGAGGATATGTCCCAGACCCAACCTGCCCCCACCTCAAACCTGTGCTGCCCTGACAGTCCTAAGGGAACCCTACAAACTGACATCAGGAACCTGGGCTGGCCATTTTTCTTTCCCAGGGAAAAGGGCCAGTGTTTGTCTCCAGGGGCTGTGGCCCTGAGTGGCCGGCTGCCTGCAAAATATCCGAACGGACGAGGATATGTCCCAGACCCAACCTGCCCCCACCTCAAACCTGTGCTGCCCTGACAGTCCAAGGGAACCCTACAAACTGACATCAGGAACCTGGGCTGGCCACTTTTCTTTCCCAGGGAAAAGGGCCGGTCTTTGTCTCCAGGGGCTGTGGCCCTGAGTGGCCGGCTGCCTGCAAAATATCCGAACGGACGAGGATATGTCCCAGACCCAACCTGCCCCCACCTCAAACCTGTGCTGCCCTGAAAGTCCTAAGGGAATCCTACAAACTGACATCAGGAACCTGGGCTGGCCACTTTTCTTTCCCAGGGAAAAGGGCCGGTCTTTGTCTCCAGGGGCTGTGGCCGGCTGAGTGGCCCTGAGTGGCCGGCTGCCTGCAAAATATCCGAACGGACGAGGATATGTCCCAGACCCAACCTGCCCCCACCTCAAACCTGTGCTGCCCTGAAAGTCCTAAGGGAACCCTACAAACTGACATCAGGAACCTGGGCTGGCCACTTTTCTTTCCCAGGGAAAAGGGCCGGTCTTTGTCTCCAGGGGCTGTGGCCCTGAGTGGCCGGCTGCCTGCAAAATATCCGAACGGACGAGGATATGTCCCAGACCCAACCTGCCCCCACCTCAAACCTGTGCTGCCCTGAAAGTCCTAAGGGAATCCTACAAACTGACATCAGGAACCTGGGCTGGCCACTTTTCTTTCCCAGGGAAAAGGGCCGGTCTTTGTCTCCAGGGGCTGTGGCCCTGAGTGGCCGGCTGCCTGCAAAATATCCGAACGGACGAGGATATGTCCCAGACCCAACCTGCCCCCACCTCAAACCTGTGCTGCCCTGAAAGTCCTAAGGGAACCCTACAAACTGACATCAGGAAGCTGGGCTGGCCACTTTTCTTTCCCAGGGAAAAGGGCCGGTCTTTGTCTCCAGGGGCTGTGGCCCTGAGTGGCCGGCTGCCTGCAAAATATCTGAACGGACGAGGATATGTCCCAGACCCAACCTGCCCCCACCTCAAACCTGTGCTGCCCTGAAAGTCCTAAGGGAACCCTACAAACTGACATCAGGAACCTGGGCTGGCCATTTTTCTTTCCAGGGAAAAGGGCCGGTCTTTGTCTCCAGGGGCTGTGGCCCTGAGTGGCCGGCTGCCTGCAAAATATCCGAACGGACGAGGATATGTCCCAGACCCAACCTGCCCCCACCTCAAACCTGTGCTGCCCTGAAAGTCCTAAGGGAACCCTACAAACTGACATCAGGAAGCTGGGCTGGCCACTTTTCTTTCCCAGGGAAAAGGGCCGGTCTTTGTCTCCAGGGGCTGTGGCCGGCTGAGTGGCCGGCTGCCTGCAAAATATCCGAACGGACGAGGATATGTCCCAGACCCAACCTGCCCCCACCTCAAACCTGTGCTGCCCTGACAGTCCTAAGGGAACCCTACAAACTGACATCAGGAACCTGGGCTGGCCATTTTTCTTTCCCAGGGAAAAGGGCCGGTGTTTGTCTCCAGGGGCTGTGGCCCTGAGTGGCCGGCTGCCTGCAAAATATCCGAACGGACGAGGATATGTCCCAGACCCAACCTGCCCCCACCTCAAACCTGTGCTGCCCTGACAGTCCCAAGGGAACCCTACAAACTGACATCAGGAACCTGGGCTGGCCACTTTTCTTTCCCAGGGAAAAGGGCCGGTCTTTGTCTCCAGGGGCTGTGGCCCTGAGTGGCCGGCTGCCTGCAAAATATCCGAACGGATGAGGATATGTCCCAGACCCAACCTGCCCCCACCTCAAACCTGTGCTGCCCTGAAAGTCCTAAGGGAACCCTACAAACTGACATCAGGAAGCTGGGCTGGCCACTTTTCTTTCCCAGGGAAAAGGGCCGGTCTTTGTCTCCAGGGGCTGTGGCCGGCTGAGTGGCCCTGAGTGGCCGGCTGCCTGCAAAATATCTGAACGGACGAGGATATGTCCCAGACCCAACCTGCCCCCACCTCAAACCTGTGCTGCCCTGACAGTCCTAAGGGAACCCTACAAACTGACATCAGGAACCTGGGCTGGCCATTTTTCTTTCCCAGGGAAAAGGGCCAGTGTTTGTCTCCAGGGGCTGTGGCCCTGAGTGGCCGGCTGCCTGCAAAATATCCGAACGGACGAGGATATGTCCCAGACCCAACCTGCCCCCACCTCAAACCTGTGCTGGCCTGGCAGTCCCAAGGGAACCCTACAAACTGACATCAGGAACCTGGGCTGGCCACTTTTCTT